>NC_079908.1:14541706-14841706 GCF_024868665.1 Triplophysa rosa
TAGATGTGCTATTGAAATGTACATATCACTATATAGTTCACTTGTTGGAAAGCAATTTAAGGTGTGGTCTAAATGACCATATAAGTTGCTAAATATACACAGAGTGCTGCATTTTAAAACTATAATCTTGCAAGATCTCTGAAAACCAAATCTAGTTCTTAAAATGATTGTTAATTGCTATGTTGCATGGAACCACAACACACACATTGACTCATCCATATGCTTCCTCATTTTGTGCACGTGCACATATGTTTAGTAAACATTTACAATAATTACGTATCTTACTTGTGTGTCAAAGTAAATTTGCAGCGTATAGAGGTTCTCAAGCAGCGCTTTAGAGTCTCTTAAGTATTTAGCGAGGTCTGTCACATAGACCAGTTTGCTCAAATAAATGATTCCCACTGAAATGAGTTCCCCAAGGATGCTTTTATTAGTTACAGTCATCAAAGAGGTTTAGGCCAAAAGGCCAGGAAAATGTCATATCATTTCAATTTATTTTAGATGGAGACAGGAAGCATGGATTTCCTTGTTCATCATCATTTCCCTACTCCAAAAATAAACCGGTGAATCATTTTCCTTTTGGCGTAAGTCACTCTTGCTCCATTGACTGCATTTTATGTGCCGTAAACACTTAGTGGTCTGATTTGACTTGTCTTCCACACCAAACAGGCTTAAAATCAACACGGCATTAACATCACTCAAATGAGCAGTGGTGTGCTTCAGGTTGGGTGGTCAGTTTCAAGGAAGTCTTGTTAGAAGTATGTAAACTGACAAAGCGTGATGCTGAAAGAACGAGGGGGTTCATATCATTCATTTAGCCAATAGCATTTTGTGCTTTCATGAAAAACCTTATGAGGATCATAATATAAAGACAGGGGCTGAAGTCCATTACAGTGATTGGTCCGGTTAAGATCAATGCATGACCATTAAACTCTGCATTCTCTCTTGATGTGACTTAGCAACAATTAGATATAAACAGTCGGTTAAATGAAAAATAAATACATACCACAATTTATTGTATTAACTGACTGGGAACCTTGCAGAGGCACCTGTTGGGGTGCTTGCGGAAAGGCAACGAGACGATGAAATAATAGTGGGTCCCCTGTGAGCCCAAGCTGAAGTGCCAGTGTCATTACTACGCACACTCGCACAAACAACAGGATTATTAAGAGTGATTACAAGAGCTGTCTTTCTCTCACTGATCTTTCGCTATGGAGAAAGCGAGAGAGGGGCTATAATCACCTCCCTCATAATTCAGGGTGGCTGCCAGAACCCGTATGTCCCTTCCTGCTCGACATCAATAAAAATAAATGCAGGGACAGTGTTTTGTTGAGCATGGTCCAAATAAATAAGTGTCAATCTGACCGTCTCGGCTTGACGTGGTAATTTAGACCTCAGAAATGATTAGCGTGAGCATTATTATCATTGTCATGTCTTAGGATGTTGATGTATTGTTAGAGAAATATATTGATCCCAGTGTTGAGTGTAACTAGTTAAAGGGATAGTTCACCCCAAAATCAACTTTGTTTGATTTTTTACTCACCCACATGACGTTAAACATGTTTAGAGAACTTCCAGCGTCTTCGGAGCACAAATAAAGATATTTAGGTGACATCCGAGAGATTTCCAGGCCTCCTCACTGAAACCATGGTGTCAGTTTTTGCCAAGGTCCAGAAAAGTACTAAAGACATCGTTAAATTGGTCCATCCGCACATAGTGGCTCAGTTGAATTTTTTTGAAGCGACGAGAATGCTTTATGTGCGAAAAACAAACCAAAATACCGACTTTAATCGATATATTCTCCTCTGTCTTGTCAGTGTATGGCGTGCGTTCACGAGAGCGCTTCTTGTTCGTCTTCTTCTTGGACCGGAGCACTTTGACGCATGCGTATTAGGTTTGTGCGCCGAACGCCGTATGGGGCTTGCCCCTATTAGACGCCGGCGCTCTGACTCACAACACGGAAGCGCAACTCTGTGTTTACATGCAGACGCACACTGTAAATGCCATTGAGTTCGACACTGATTGTGCAGTAGGTCTAGGTGTAGTGTACGAAATGGTGCTAAAATGTTCCTTTCCAGGATGCCTGAACCACGTGAAAAAAAACGGAAAAACGTAAAAGTGAATTACCTTTGTCGAAACATGAAAGGCTTCACATGTTCCCGTTACATGATTCTGAGCGGCTGAAATTATGGCTGCTGGCTATCTGCCGGGACGTGGATTTATCGATTCAATACGTAAAGCAAATGAGGTTGTGTAGTGAACATTTTTCACCAGACGACTTAGGAAGGTTAAGACGATTTGGCGCACAAACCTAATACGCATGCTTCAAAGTGCTCCGGTCCATGAAGAAGACAAATAAGAAGCGCTTTCGTGAACGCGCGCCATACACTGACAAGACAGAGGAGAATATATCGATTAAAGTCGGTATTTTGTTTTGTTTTTTGCACATAAAGCATTCTTGTCACTTCAAAAAAATTCAACTGAGCCACTATGCGCGGATGGACCAATTTAACGATGTCTTTAGTACTTTTCTGGACCTTGGCAAAAACTGACACCATGGTTTCAGAGAGGAGGCCTGGAAAGCTCTCGGATGTCACCAAATATCTTTATTTGTGCTCCGAAGACGCCGGAAGTTCTCTAAACATGTTTAACGTCAAGTGGGTGAGTAAAAAAATCACAAAGTTGATTTTTGGGTGAACTATCCCTTTAAGAAATAATTAGTATATGTAATTTAATTACAATTACTTTTGATGTAATTAAACTAAATACTTTGTGTAATATATGTGTGTGCAATAGTGGAATTGACATCAAAATTCAAATTCTAACTTTAAAATCCGTGCTTTAATGTATAATTCTCACATTTGTAATACTTTGGTCAGTAAATAATACTTTATGTAGTTTAATATTATTTATTTAGATGAATTAAGAGCCGTTTCATGTCTATGCTTAAATTGCTTAACTAATCAAGGTTGATAGGATATAGAAAGTAATTAGTAATAAGTAATTAAATACTTTTTGGAGAGAGTAATTTGTACAGTAATCTAATTAAAGTGTTGAATATGTAATTAGTAACTAGTAATTAATTACTTTTTCATAGTAACTTGCCCAACACTGCTTGACACCCTCTTATTCCGTTCTTGAGTTAAAAAAAGACATTGGCTGTGTTCGAAGACTCAGAGGTGTACTTCAACAAGATATCGCCGCTGTCCTTTTAAAAACCTCAGATATCCAAATTTTCTGTTTTTCAGGAAATGTAAAAAAAACACTAAAATACTGTGTTGTTAAAGTTTACAAGCAAATTTTTATTACTTTTTATTGGTTCGGGTATTTGCAAACACAAAGGGTGACTAATAATAATATAGCAACAAATAAAATCCCAAAGTGAAATGTTTTTTGGCCAGATTTGTGTTTGCATTGTGTGTGCCCTTGACTGAGAAGGCAATCCCATAATGCACTGCAACAAGCTCATTAGGAAAAAAATAAGATATTGAACAGAGCCAAAGAAACGTTGATTGTAAATATACATTTTTTGTGTTTTGTGCTAAAAATATAGGCTAAACAACATGCTAATGCCATGAGAGTCATCCAAACCGCTCATTTATGAGGTTTCATTTCAGGTAGGATGTAGGCAGCAAGGCAGCTCACTAGGCTTTGGAACAGAGCCATTGTAAACACTCCAAATGTAAAAAACTGCAAGAAAAATCTCAGAGCGAGTACTACGTGTAGCACTCCTTGATAGTAATCTGTTTCTGTTTTACTTTGCCTGTAGGATTTCCCGTGGCAGTAGAAACGACATTACCATTTTAATCTCTGGAGATACAACAGGGAAAATGTATGTTCCTTCACAGCACAATTAAGCGCTTGCAACATATTACATCAGAGCTTAGCCGTGGTCCACCATTGCAATTTGTCCACCATTGCAATTTGCAAACTTGCACAAAATATCAGTTTTCCCCCTCGCAGACTCTCATGTGAACCGAAAAGCGACGCCTTGCATCTGGCAGCGTAAAACAGCAGAGAGATGCATACATTATCATGAAAGCCTGAGCAGACTCCCACCAGCTTGCTGTTACCAGTGGGAGCATCGTGCGCATCTCCCTCGGATAAGGGCTGAGAGTGAGGGGCTCATGTGCTGAGCACACACCACCTCTAATACTAGAAAACATCAGAGCCAGAGAGACGGGTGCAGCTCAGTAGGTGGTCTGGACACATTAGCTAACAGAGCATTAGTCAAACTACTTACCACCCATCTCTCACTCTCCAAACTTGGCCGGGAGAAGTGTCGAAGTGGGATCACATCACACCTCTTTCTACCCTTGACAGTTTTATTCTCTTGCTGTTTTCTAGCATGGTTCTCGCTTAGTTTTTCCAAGTCTCTTGCAGCATTCGCCGCGAGGGTCCTGGCGGTCATTGCGCTGGGGATGGAATGACAAACAGCTATCTGTGCATCATCAGTCTCAGAGTCAAAATCTTATCAAAACATCCACCTGACCAACCAAGTTCAAAAGAACATCCAGCTTTTACTGTTCTGCAGCAATTACATGTCTAGCCATATGTCAAAAATATTCAATAGTGCAAAGATAATAGTGAATGCAAGCAAAGTGTGAAAGATTCAAACCATCTAAGATGTTTTCTGGGTTCTATAGCCATCTACCAATTTTCAGCAACGCTGCCTTTGGGAAATAAATAGTGCCTAAAGCTTCTCCATTTTCCTCAGCTGTATGTTTTTAAGGCAAAATCCCAATTCAACAATGTTTTGGAAGCCATTCACTCCAATAATGGATTATTTTGCAAACTGAATTCAGGAACAAAATGTTTAGACCATTTTAGAGACATCAGTTGCTGTTGATGGTTATAATTTTGCAGTCCATTTCATATGGTAATGGAAACAGGAGCACATTGGATTTTTTTAAAGCAAATTGAGCACTTTCAATGTTTATGCGACTTCTACGTCTACGTCAGTTCAAATTTTATAAATTTGCAAACAAGTTACAGAGCTATTTGATTTGGATCATTTTTGCATTCCAACTTTAATTTTTAAAGGTCACTCTTATGCGACATCTTTACAATTTAATAAGTAATAAAATGACATTATATGACACTGAACCTGTTCCTGTACTTCAATTATAAATGAATTTTATCTGACAGCCAGATTGTACTTTTAAAGTAAGACCAAAGATTTATATATTTTCTTTGTGCTTGTTATAATTTAGATGTGCTGTAATTATGGCCACCATATGGAAAACGATCTGCTCTGTGAGTTTTATTTCAAATCAAAGCTTATGTGTGCATGCCCATAACAGCTTTTGCATTTTAAAACTCTCATTTGTTTTAGTAGCGCAGCTCAGACTCCAAATTTATGTTTTTCCCCCGCTGTTTCTGTAAAGTTAACGCTTGTGCCAGCAAGGGGAAAACTTGCTGACCTCTGCTTCATTTACATTATTCTTTGGCCTGGTAAGGTCTGTGCTCCTCGATAAGATCAGCCAAAACAGCTTGCCCCATTCTCAGCTCCTTCCTTTGACCCTCCTCTTTGCCCTTCACCTCTTTCCCAAATTTAATTAACAGCGGTAAGCACGGTTCAGCTGGGTTCAGGCAGCCTAAATCTAAATGAAAGTGAATTGCTTCTCTACCTCTCTCCACCTTCTCTTATATTACAGCCCACAGATGAGGCAACACCCTCCACGCTCATCTCACATGGCACCAACCAGGCAATTACCTTTCCCAGCTGCTCCACACTGGTTTCCCCATGGTTGGTGTACCATGGTTCCTCTTTTGTCATCAACCGTCAAACTGAAATGTAGCCACTAGATCGGAACATTATTGAGATATTACCCGGGTATTTGTTCGAGTGTGGGGGAAGCTGGTTTAAAACTACTATAGGGAACCTTTGGCCAACCTGTTCTTTTGGAGTATTTAGCTACACTACAATATGCTTGAAGGCATAGTTCACCCAAAAATAATTTGTTCATCCTTATATTGTTTAAAACCTGTATTTGACTCTTTCTTCTGTGGAACCCAAAAGAAGATATTTTGAGAAATGTCTCAGTGGTTTGGTCCATACAATAGGGGTCAATGGGATCCAATGTTGTTTCGTTACCAACATTCTTCAAAATATCTTTTTTTGTGTTCTTCAGAAGAAAGTAAGTCATACAGGTTTAGCCTGACATGAGGGACAGTAAATGATAAAAAAAGTTTTTTTAGGTAAGCTGGCCCTTTAAGAAGGTGTCATCTTGTATAACTATAAATTATATCATTTTTTAATTTACACTATAGCATTTGTCTTGCACAAAGACAATGATGTTTTTAATATGTATAAATAGTGATTGGGGTACAATACAACTAAATTTTACATATAATTTAATATACAAAAATATTCTTAATCGGACTAACATAAGCAATATTAATAAAATGGTTGCTATAAGCAATGGTGGATTGTTTGTTTCGAAACTAGTTAATTTACACAAATCATCAGAACAAACTTTCACAGAAATAAATCATACGTGAAATGAGTTGTATTCTTTAATTTGATTCAGTTATTAACCTTTTATTTTTTTAGCATAATGTGACATAACAGAGCAAACTAAACCCATATGCAGAGATACAAACCAAATCGTTGGGTTAAATGTACCTAGAAAATGTCCACATTTAACCTTACCATGGGTTGAAATAAACCAGCGGTTAAATTCATCCCTTTTTGACCCAACCATAAATTGAAAATAACCCAGCATTTTTAGAGAACAGCTTGGTTAAAGTAGCTTATAAAGTTTGTAGTTTCACTTTCAGTTAGGAACTCCCAAACACTGCTTTATTTAAAGGTGTGATGAACTGGGCTTGTTTATTGTTTTATACTGTTGTATGAGGTCTACTTATGACGTCCACGTGGTTTTTACATTCAAAAACATCAAAATCAAGAAGTAATAGGCTATTTTCTACCCGGGTTTTGAGGCCGGCTTGACAAACGATCGGTTTGAATGGGCGTTCCGCCATGAAGACATGGAAGTAAATGCCCACTGCTATGATTGAATAGCAGTTTGCATAGTAAACTTAGTTGGAACCTTCTGGGAATTTGGTTAGAGACGTAACATTAGGTGACACATTCGCACTATTCGCACAGGATTAGTATTATCTGGGAACGTCCTGTGATTTATAAATTACCTCCCGACATCTGTATTTCATGTGGCGCATTCGCACGGGATAAATGAAGCCTGTGATTTTACTCAAATTTACTGATTTATTTCCCGGATGTGATGGCAAGGCTTTGCGTATAGTTTGTATAGCCTATAGTTGTATGGTGTTTAATGATATATGACCGTACCTGTCACTATTTGAGACCCGTGATCGCGAACCATACAGAAGATCACCGCGATCGCGAATCTCAAATGTTACGAGAGTTTCCATGATAAATAAACAAACGGGAGACTCCCGGTAACTTATGGATATTACCCAGCACCCGGAATAATACCGAAACACTTCAAAACAGCCTCCATTATTTGCAAACGGTGGATAAAACCTTGAAAAATGATATATGAGCTTACCGAATCACACAATATATTATCACAGGACCTCGGTGTTCGTCAAAATATGGTAGGTCATTTGTGGGCGAATTTTACTTTACAAATTACAGACATGGCCGATTCGCACGGGATTAAGATCACAGACAACCTTCTGCAAGTCCCCAGGTAACACTAATCCCATGCGAATAGTGCTCAGGGCATATCAAGCAATCTCTAACAAGGCAGCTGTGACGCATAGTACAAATATGTTGTACTCACATAAGATTGCTGCGCCATTCCTGTCGGATTCAATATTGATGGTACAGCACTGCTTTTTAATCTTAGTCTCTGCCCAAATCCAGCATTGATCTGTGCCTTGTTCACGAAGGAATCCTCTGAGAAATTAAACGAACAAACGCTCAATGTTTTCCCACGTGAACTGGAACGTCGTTAAAAATAAACTTTAACCACGCATTCCTAATTTGGGAATACGAAGGAAGGTTATGCATCGACTGTGTTCTTCCACAACCAGGGATGGCACAATATTTAGCTTTCTTTAACAGCATGTTTGTTTATTGCTTGCTCGAACCAGTGGGCGGGGATAGAGTAGTAGTCGTTGATATTTTTCTGTGGAGGCGGTGTTCAAGGTGCATTCCAGAACCTGGCGTTCGATCGAACCTGGCGTGGCGTCAATAACAGATGTAATCTCAGTAACAAGTGTGTTTTCAGTTCTGACACTTACATGATGTTCGCGTGAATACGATGCACTCTTATATAACAAAAGCTCGGGTTAAAATTGTGATTTTAATTCATAGCACCTTTAACGTTTCCCCTGTGCTTGCAGTGATACAAAGGTTTTAACTCCTGTGAACTTTCAGACATTTTATCCATCAAACTTTTTACCCTCCCTGTTTATCTGATTCATGCACCCTCTGAAAATTGGCATTTTCGTTTCTGTATTCAGAGAGTCTCATTAAACCCGACACGAGTACAAGAGAACCCTCAGAAGCATCACTAAGCATCGGGCTGGTGCGGCCACCGGTCTGCTTTAAAGTGTAAAGATAAATCAAATTTTAAAAGGCCCACATGGGGGACCCGAGACCAGGCCGAAGCCTGCAGATTAAAATTAAATTGTGAAATCACTTTTGTTTTGCCCTGTGGGCTGCGGTAGGTTTTGGCTCCATGCAGTACATTTGCTGTAGGTAATTGGGCTCACCCCACAACTGTATGTAATCTCCATAAACGTGGCGCTTTGGCCCTCCGGGAAGAACGTGAGTCTGTTTGGTGCAGTGAGAGATGCTGCCGTGTCTGATGTGGAGAACACCTTGTCTCGCGTGATTGGCTCTTGTCCTTGATTGTGAGGTTTGAAGTGGCTTTTGGCTTAATTGCTATACAGTTACTCTGTTTTTGTCTTATATGGAAGTTGAACACTCATAAGTGTGAAACTGCAATGTTTGTCGACTGCTCAGTCTCCGGTGAGATTTCTTTCACTGATTTGCGCTGGCTTGCAGCTTGTTGAGAATTACAATTGAAAGAATGATGAGATATACACTGTTTAAGGGCGTCAAAACGTTTAAAAAAATCAACTCTTTTCTGGATCGGAAGAGCATTCAACACTCCGCGGCTGAATTCAATCTCGCAATGATCTTATCATTACTTTTGCAAGCGAGAAAGACTCACTAAATTCTGTTTGTAATAAATGGAAAGCTGAAGCCTCCGGCGTTTGTCTTTCGAGAGGTGCAATTTTTGCAGGTGATTGCATCAAATTGCGATAGTATTGTATATACACACGCCTAAGAATAATTTCCTTCCTTTCTCATGTTATAGATTTCCCAATTTCTTTTACATGCTAATCTGATTTATTTGTCCCGAGTTAAGTTCATCAAATGAGATTTACTTCCAGGTCAGGTTGACCATCCATATTATGAGCACAGAGATAAGCGTGACCATCTAATGAGGTTATCAATTATGTGTTTGGCATATATACAGTAGTTAATCAAAAAATGGAAATTGTGTTATCCATAATGTCTTATTCTCTCCGCACCCACTAATCCCTGTTTGAGTTCTGAAATCTGAAAAATGTCCTTCAGCAAAGAAGCGAAAACGTGATGACATATTAACCTTAGGTCAGCCGCCATAATGCTACGAAAGGGCATTGCAATTTGCAACCTCACCGCTAGATGGCGCTAAATTTAATCAGTACCGCCTTTTTATACGTCTTCTCAGAACGTCTTCTCTTTCATAATGCGGATGCATTCCACTCTTTGTTTAATTTGGGGGTGATAAAGTGCATCACTTGGCTTATTTGACTTTCAGCTATTGTAAACCTCTTATAAGATCTAAAACTTACTGTGAACATATGGAAAGTTTGTTGGCTTTGAGTTTCTCATGTGAGCGAATCATATGGCTTTTCAAATGCAGAATTGATCTTCCTCAGTTGTTGATTGTTTGATGTGCGAAAGATTAATTGGACAGATGAATCACCCGCTGGTATTTGCGTTTGTATGTAATGTTGAGGAAAGCATGAAACATCCTCGTCATGATGAATGGTGATAGCTGGCATACCGTTGACATTTAGATTCGGCAGAGGCATTGAATGTGTGTCCGTTTTGTTTCGTGAAGGCATCTACACTGACTCTGTTAGCAGAGAAAAGGCCACTGGAAGCACTGAAATGGATCAGACAGGAGGATGTGGAGGGGGATGCTCAAATTTCGTCCCCCAGGGACCATGGCAGAGAGGGAGGCTGCAGCCTGGAAAAATGTGACTTAAAGTCAGATGGAAGGCACCATTCTTTACCTACAGAGTAATGGCAGACACAGGCAGTGAATTTCAGAGGCATAGATTATATATATCTTAATCAAGTTTTAAAAATCTCATGCTACGAGACTGTGGTAATAAGGCCTTGGTAAATAATACAGCATTATTATGTTTGATTACAGTTTTTATTCTGAAGGGAAATTATCGCCGGTTTGTTGAGTCGCGAGAACCGTCAGTAAGTTGTTAATAGTGCGGAGCAACGGCTGTCAGCGCACAAACAGCCGTGAGGCGCCATTAGAGGTTTCTGACATACTGACAGAGAGAGCATCTATTTTTCTTATTGTTGCGCGGCTCGTATGTTTTATTTGTGTCATAGATTTCTCTACAGAGGATTCCACAGTGGGCTCACAAATTTCCTCTGCCGGAATAATATTAAGTATTTTGTATACCGTAAACAGTCAAGTCACTATATGAAAGTAAAGTGTAGATATAGTTCATGTTTAAGAAGATATTTAGTTTTTCACTATTGTGAGAGATGGCTGATAAGAGACTGGCCACATCTGAAAAATGATCTCCTTATTCACTCACCCAGAGATCGATTGGTGTGAATACATCTTGCTGAAAACACGCATGCAGACAAACAAAAAACAAACATCAGAAACAATAAAAGACAATTGTAACAGCTAACAAAACACAGGCATTTTTTCATCTCGCCGTAATTATATTTCAATCATGCAAATGAGTCAGTTTTGGTAGTTAGGGGGTTGTTCGTGTGTGTAATTGAAAACGGGAATATTGTCTCGCATCAAAATCTCCGCAAATACATTTTCTGGCTGCTAATCAGAGCCACCACCATGAGCAGATTGGGCTCAATCGCAACTCAATCTTTGCTGAATTGAATCGTTTTATCTTAATTAACTGTGTAAAATCCATCCAGGTCTCCAAGCATGCCAATTTGAAACCCACCTGCGCACAGCGAATTCCACAGCCTCCCCCCACCTCTTTAAGAAACATGTTTAAGTCTCTCTGAGATATCGACTGGAAGCAGTGATCGACTGATGGACAGCGGCACGGTCCAGTGTATAAGCTCTATCTAAAATACATTATCTTTCCCTGTCAGCCGAGAGCGCTGTTTTCCTTAACTGCACGGTGTACCTTTCAGGAACGCTGTACACCTGGATTTCTTTTGTGCAAAACAAATTGTGTTGCTTTCACTCCAGATACCGGTTAGCCAATCTGCACGGGGAAACAAGTTTGTTTTTCAAACTCGGAATAAAATAAGGCTAATATTATTTTACTTTATATACTGTAAACTCACAAAATCTAGTTGACAGCTAACATTACATTTATTCGTTTGCCACTGCTAGCTCTTCTCTTTAATTCAGTAGAAATTGGAAACCATTTTTCAGAGCCATTTTTGACCAAGGACAACTCGAGCATAAGAACAAAACCAGATGTATTACATTTCCCATCTATCCAGCTGCAATAAGTGCCCCAGATGATTTTTCTGATAATGAAGGTCAATGACAATAATCATGTTTATGTCATCATTCTAGTCTGTTCTAATTACTGTTTAATCACTGACACTGCTAGATTTTAATTCATTTAAATCAAGATAAGTTGATATATTTTAAATATTCCATATTTAATTTGATATCAATTTAACAGCAGGACCGTTCATATGATATTAATTTAACTTAATCTGTTTGATGTATTAATTACAAATTAAATAATAATTTGTTTGCTTGTGTAGATAAATGCTGTTAATGTCTGCCAGATTGCATTTACACTGCTAGAGCACAACAGTGCCTGGCTGTTTTTCTGCCACCTTGGTTTACTGTTTTCTAGATAAAATAATGTAAAGAACATTGTGTGAAAATATAACTTTGATATCTTTGATGCTTCCAATCTCATAATTAGATTTTGAGACTTTAGCCTGGTTTTCCAAGGCTGGGTCACGAATGTTGATGTTTAAGATCAATCAAACCAAAAATTATTAAAAAAACTATTTTAATTTAAAAAACAGAAAATTACAAATTGTGTGTATTGAGGTAGGGTAAGGTGAGGTAATAGAAGTTGTCCCATGAAGCTCTGCAATTTTATGTTGTAAGTATAAACAATACATTTTAAGTTGATTGCAAGATGTCCTGTCGTTATGGCATGTTTTTCTTCTGATTTCCCGATTCGTTGGATCTTTCTTTGCAGAATCATGTGTGTATCACATAGTTTTTCCACAAGGAATTCCACTTTTAAACATGATTTTAATTTTTTTTTATAATAATGTAACATCACTTTTGGGCTTAACTTATTCTGTGTTTCTAAGGCCACAACACATACATCATTTTTGCATTTGACTTGATATAGATGTCCTTTTGGCCCATTTGGTTTGCTCATGTGTTTATCATGTAGTTCTTCACAAGTAATTCCACATTAAACATGATTTAAAAACACGTTTACAACTATGTAAAATATAACACATTTGGGCTTAACTTATTCCATGTTTCTAAGGCCACAACAAATCTGTAATTTTTGCATCTAGACATGTATGGTTCGAGTTGGCTCAATTTTAGACAAAATGTGTGAAGAAAATGATTAATCATCAATATTCGTATTATACGTAGCACACACCTGCTATCCCCTTCTCGCAAGCTTTTAAGGGTCCTGTCTTTCTAAAGACCCTTTATCAGCTATCCACTCCGCAAATCCTTAAGCGTTAGTCAGCGTGTGAGTTAGAAGTGCATCTGTGAGCATGTGAACAATAGCGTCGAAGTTCTCCGACACAGGAATCATTTAGCCCAACTTCTCCCGAGTGCAGCCGGGTTCACAAATCCGTCAGTAAACCAGCGGGCTCCTTTCATTTTTAATGGTCTCAGATCAGCCGACAAGCATGCAAGGAAAAAGAACTTCAGAACATCTTAAGAATCAAAAGCTTGTGGCTCTAGAGACTCGCTCGCCTCTCCACGCTGGCACAGTAACTTTCACTGATGAACCTCCGCCGAGCTGCCTGGATCCGTTCCTATGCTTCAATCACCCCTAAATGAAAGACAATGTACCCAATTAGCCAAGCAGACGGTACTTGGAAATGGTTGACTTTGGCTTCTGGCTCGCTCTTCTGGCCATCCTGTAAATATTGACTCTAGCTGATTGGAGAAGTGCGACAGTGTGGATTTAGCTTGAGTGTTTTGTGCATGCATGTTTTTTCTGTATGATGGGTTGAGCTGTTCTGTTCTGTACATGTTTTTGAAGTCACTAAGCAGAGTCCAATGGGGTGGGCGGTTTCAAGGTGATACGACTGAGATTTGTGGCAGTAAAACATTTTGATGGTGGTGTGAATCACTGCACTAGTGGGATGTGGTCTTCATTGTCTTGAAGTGTTGTAGTTGTTCAAGAAGAATATGACATGCAGCTACTCACACATACAAACTGGGAGGTCATATTTAAAACGGCATCTGTTTGAAAACAGCATGGTTTTTGCATGTACCCGCATGTGCTTTGTGTGTGTCTGTAGCGATCCTCCTGATTTGCATCTATTAATCTCTGTATACAGAAAACACTCTTGTACACATTTTTTTTATCACCGTCAGCTGCTACCATTTATGCACACACACATTTTTTTATACGTATTTATAGTTTGAACTATTGACAACATTTCACACAAATACAAATCCCCCCCAAATTATTTTCATTTATTTACAGAAAATTAAAGCTGAAGAAACATAAAGATGCAATGTTTTCTAACTTTGAAAACTTGAAAGAATAAAAATTGATATTTATTTTTAAACAACATAATACTAATATTTTTACATGTGTTTGAGGAAAAGTTCAAGAATGAATAAACATTTTTTAATGGTTTTTAATGCATCTTGGCATACTCAGTCTTTCCTGTTGCTGTTCCTGAGGCTTGCTTTCATTGGAATTCGACAGACACTGGTATGTAATGGGCGCAATATATGTGGAAAGGCTGATTAAAGGTAATTTTGTAGTGGTATCTTTATTTATTCATATTCAGAGATTTATTCAGTTTTGAGTAGACATTGAGATGGACATCGACATTGAGTATAATATTAATGCATTGGGAGCATCTTAAAAATAAACCCCCTTACTTATACACCACTATCTATATATAAGAAATCTTAACAAATCCACTTGAAAAGGGTTCAAACAGAAAAACTGTCATTTTGCAAGGGTGGTGTCACAGATGAATGAGTTCTACATTCACATAGACTCTCATTCATCAGTATATGATGGAGAACCTTTGTCTGAGAAGGACCTTTTTGAAGACTTAATTTCTTTCTGAATGAAATCCAGATCTTATAAAAGTGAAGTAATTTGCATTCTTTTATGTCTGAATTTAATAACTACAGTTCAACTAGATAGAAGCAGTTGATGTTAAATTGTAACATCTTTTCACTGATTGATTTGTGTATGTTGTCAATTTGTCCCGATTTCTTCTTAGAAACCTCACGACACAGAATAAAACGATTATAATGCCCATATTAGGTAGACATGTCAAATGACTGAAATAGGAATGTAAAAGATATCTACTCTCTTTTTATTAAAATGCAAATAAAATCAACCTGTCAGTTACATCTCTGAACCTTTTAAGAAGCTGTTAGCATTTGTACCTGTTCAAAAGGTGCTATGTGTAATATTTGGGAGGATCTGCTGACAAATATGTAATATAATATACATAACTATGAGTGCTTTCTCACCTGACTCATTTACTACGGTTGAATCTGTCACGATCTGGCGGTGGGAGAACCCAATTGCAGGCAGGCAGTGATGAAGGGGTTAACAAGGATTTTTAATAAACAATAGACAAAACAAAAACCCACGAACCCTGGCTGGAAGGCCGGCTGGACAGGGCTTGACGCCGGCTGGAAGGCCGGCTGGACAGGGCTCGACGCCGGCTGGAAGGCCGGCTAGACAGGGCTTGACGCCGGCTGGAGGGCCGGCTGGACAGGGCTTGACGCCGGCTGGAAGGCCGGCTGCTGCGCCAGCTGGGATGGCGGCTGGATCACCGGCTGGGACGCCGGCTGCTGCACCGGCTGGGAAGAGGCCCGCACCGCCCGCCACTGCCTCTTCTTCTTCAGCCGAGCCACCCGCCTGGAGGTCGGCTGAAGGAAAGAGGCAAACGGCTCGGCTGGCTCCGGCTGGGACTCCTCAGATGTGGACCCCCAGGATTCCCGTCTCCCCCGCTTGCCACCAAGGCTGGCTGGTGGAGAAGAGACTGCAGGGGGTGAGGCGGAGGGTGCGGAGTTTCCCAGCGTAAGGGTACCCACCATGCCGCCCTCCGGGATGGAAACCAGACCGGCGTGAGAGGAGGTCAGATGGCAGCTGGGGAAGGAGTCCTTGACTGACTCCTCTCGAAGCTGCAGCCGTTCCACTAACTGTGGGAACGGCTGATACACCATCTCCTCTTTCTCCGAAAAAGGTGTAGGGTCGTCCATCCCGGCCACCAGGTAGGCCCGGACCAACACCTCGGGGAAGGAACCCTTCCTGGCTTCGACCTCCCGGGCGTAGTCCAGCAAGGGATGCTGGCGCTGGGCGGGGAATGGTCCTCCTCCAGCGTGTGACTGGGAGGCTATTGCCTCCCACCACACTGGGTTGGAGGTGCAAGACCATCGGTCGGTGGGTGCACTGTTCATGGTGCTGCCTACTGGGTTCGGTTCGGGCTCGGTCATTCTGTCAGGGCTGGCATGGAAGAACCCAATTGCAGGCAGCAGGGAAAACCCACAATGGGGAAAAAACGGACACAGTAACAAAACAAGAACTCAATCAAAACACTTGCCTCGATGGGGCAAAACTAGAAAAATAACAACACAAACTTACGACACAACGTCAAAATCAACAGGCAAGGTAAGGGTGGACAAGGCAAGACGAGGGGTAACCAAAGACATCTTAAACAATGACCGAGCAACAAGACAATGAAACAAGAGGGCAATATAAAGGCAAGACAAACGAGGGATAATGACACAGGGCAGGAGGGAAACATTAGACACGGCAGGGAAGCAATACATGAAACGAGAGGGGCGGGGCCAATGACAAGACACAAGAAAGCACATGAGATGTAGAAACATCACACATCGATCAAACAACAACTCATGGCTTTCTCACATAAAACCTAAGGGCTCCGTCCCGATCCTGCCACACGACTAGAAATACAGAACCAAGAAGGCAGGACCGTGACAGGTAAACCCTACAGGGGAACAAATGTCCCCAAAAAGATACCAGTAATTGTTTGACCTTGTGGGGACATATTTTTGGTCCCCATTAGAAAAAAACTGATCTTTATTTGAAAATGTAAAAATGTATAGTTTAGGGGACAGAATATACAGTTTGTGAAAGTCATGTCTATGAAAATTCCCCATAAAACATGGAAACCCAACTGTGTGTGCATGAGTCTGTGTGCTTTATGTTCCAATAATACAGTAATAAGATCATGTTGGCTCTTCTTGTCTGTGTACATGTCGAGATGAGTGAGACCACCCCCACTATGCATTGCGCTGTTTGCAGTATTAGAGAAGGGGAACAGTTAGAGCTGTCATCATTGTGCCGGAGAGGCATCGCTACCGAATTCTCTGTTCACAGCTCACACCAGGAGGGTAGGGTTTGCATGCAGATTTGCACGCTGTTCACACTGTGTTTGTGACAACAAACCACAGCCACAGCGGCGCACGCCCCTTCAAACCCATTACGTCCCTCCTGGAGCTGCTCGAAGGAGAGGCTGAGACGAGAAACTATAAGAACCAGTGGGAAAAAAAGTTGTTGGATGATGAAAAGAGAGAGGAGCCAGTAGTTGGTTGTGATACACTGATGGATCTTCTGCTGGAATAAAGAGTGTGTCTACCAAGCAGAAAACAAAGAGCAGAGACAGATATAAAATAATAAAATGTTGCACCATATATTGATATTTTTGGGTTGTGTTTTATATCAAATTATTTAATATTTGCTTTTTTGTAGTAAATATGCATAAAATAAATATAAAACTAACTTAAATTTAGGGTGAGTGTCAACTTCTCAAGTAATATTCCAAGCCTGTTGTTTAGCCACCTGGTAAAAAATAAAATGCAGTCTCTGTAGATTGGGATACTGTAAAACTATTATCTAGTATTTGGCACATTCAGATGGATTTGTTGGGGTGAAACCTCTTTTTTTGTCAGATCGATGTAAGCATAAACACAAAGAGCTTTTTGTGAGGTGTTATTTAGAACTGCTCATTAAATCTGAGTGAAGATTAATTGTGTGTTGTATTTGGTTTTAGATGATAAGAGGCTTAAGTATTGATCCAATTCTTCAGGCCTTTAAAGGATGAGATGAGCCCCAGTCCATGAGTTGTAGTCTAGTACATACTGGCAGGAGTATATTAGAAACCCAGTGGAAAGAGAAATAAAGTCAAAATAGTGCTACGTTTTGAGTGTTGTTACAGTTTAGTCAGTTACTTCTACTGTCTTTCAGCTTACACTTTCCTCCAAAGAAATTTATGGTTGTCTGTTCAGGGTCCAAAAAAACTTTTCAACACCTCTGCCAATGGTTGTATGGATTGAGAAAACTGACTAACTGACCAAAAAATATATGTATTTTTGCATTTCTTTTTATTTTAAAGCATATATTTGTCCAATAGAGATGGCGTTTCCCCACATTAAGTTAAAGAATAAATCATAAAATAAACTTGTTTTTAATAGTAAATGGTTTGTAGCTCATGATTAATTTGAGTTGTACACATCACTTGCATCGTTGATGGTCACACTAGATTTAAATCATAAAAAATGATGCAGGTCCTAATAAAGTTGCTGCCCAATAAATCATTTTTATTTAGCTTATGCCAGTTTTTATGGGAGGGGGGACAATCGCGCTCGGGCACAGTTTAGAGCAGCCGGGCTAAATGTGAGTACGCCCTAAGCTAGTCACCTACACTGGGTTCCAAATTATTATGCAAATGATATCTTTCTCTGGTTTTCCTAATTTGTCGATGCAAATGACAGTCAGTATAATTTTCAAATAATCAACAGTTAGGGTACATTTGGAATTTTATTGAACAAACCTCCCACTGACAACAGTATTTATTTAAAAAATGAAAAACTCAAAATGCACTGTTCCAAATTATTATGCACAACAGAGTTTGAAAACATTTCATAGGTTGTAAAAAACTGAAAATGGTCATTTGTTGAATTTGCAGCATTAGGAGGTCATATTTACTGAAATCAAAAGCTATTTCAATCAAAAACATCCTAACAGGGCAAGTTACATGTTAACATAGGACCCCTTCTTTGATATCACCTTCACAATTCTTGCATCCATTGAACTTGTGAGTTTTTGGATAGTTTCTGATTGAATTTCTTTGCAGGATGTCAGAATAGCCTCCCAGAGCTGCTGTTTTGATGCTAACTGCCTCCCACCATCATAGATCTTTCGCTTGAGGATGCTCCAAAGGTTCTCAATAGGGTTGAGGTCAGGGGAGGATGGTGGCCACACCATGAGTTTCTCTCCTTTTATGCCCATAGCAGCCAATGACACAGAGGTATTCTTTGCAGCATGAGATGGTGCATTGTCATGCATGAAGATGATTTTGCTACGGAAGACATGGTTCTTCTTTTTGTACCATGGAAGAAAGTGCTCAGTCAGAAACTCTACATACCTTGCAGAGTTCATTTTCACACCTTCAGGGACCCTAAAGGGGCCCACCAGCTGTCTCCCCATGATTCCAGCCCAAAACATGACTCCGCCACCTCCTTGCTGACGTCGCAGCGTTGTTGGGACATGGTGGCCATCCACCAACCATCCACTACTCCATCCATCTGGACCATCCAGGGTTGCACGGCACTCATCAGTAAACAAGACTGTTTGAAAATTAGTCTTCATGTATGTGTGGGCCCACTGCAACCGTTTCTGCTTGTGAGCATTGGTTAGGGGTGGCCGAATAGTAGGTTTATGCACAACTGCAAGCATCTGGAGGATCCTACACCTTGAGGTTTTCGGGACTCCCGAGGCACCAGCAGCTTCAAATACCTGTTTGCTGCTTTGCAATGGCATTTTTGCAGCTGCTCTCTTAATCCGATGAATTTGTCTGGAAGAAACCTTCCTCATTCTGCCTTTATCTGCACGAACCCTTCTGTGCTCTGAATCAGCCACAAATGTCTTCACAGTACGATGATCTCGCTTAAGTTTTCGTGAAATATCTAATGTTTTCATACCTTGTCCAAGACATTGCACTATTTGACGCTTTTCGGCAGCAGACAGATCCTTTTTCTTTCCCATATTGCTTGAAACCTGTGGCCTGCTTAATAATGTGGAACGTCCTTCTTAAGTAGTTTTCCTTTAATTGGGCTCACCTGGCAAACTACTTATCACAGGTGTCTGAGATTGATTTCAGTGATCCAAAGAGCACTGAGACACAATACCATCCATAAGTTTAATTGAACAATATAAAATTAAATGTTTACGACACTTAAATCCAATTTGCATAATAATTTGGAACGCAGTGTATTTATTTGTTTAAAAAAATGCAGATTTGTCCAGATCATTTTTTATTTGTTCAGGCAGATTGAAAGGTTTGCTTTCAACTAAAAAATGCATGCATTACTTGGTTGTGATTTGAGCAAAAGTAGTACATTTTTTGACACAATTGTAGTTTGTGTCAGGTAGTAGTAAAGATCTGAAATGTATTTTTTATGTTTTGGAAATTTGGATCTTTCTCCATTTTAGATGGCACGATCTGTACTTGCATGACTGGAGTAACTGCCAGTTGGGTCGGCAAATAAACCAACTTGACCTGAAGAGATCTCCCCTTGCCCTACAAACTGTTGACTGAATTGCCAATACTGCTGAAAATGCTCCCAAATTCCAGTTTGAAGTGCTTGTGACTTTTTGATAACTACCAGTTAACTTCAGTTAATAAATAACTAAATCTATTAAATATCAAGCTTCATTCAGAACCCTGTGTGTAACCCCATCACCACAGAAAGAAAACATCATCTAGGAAAAACAAATGCAAGTAGGAAAATTTAGTGTTACCCAGAAGCCAATTTGATCAGAATTGACTTCTCCCTGTTTGACTCTCGACTGGTTGTCTTAACTGTGGCCGCTCTTTTCCTGGATCTGTCCAGTGGTCTTGTCTTAGTTTTGTGTGGGAGGCAGAGAGTCTTAGTTCTAATGCAGCCTTCCTTCTCTCCGCTACTGACAGAAGTTGAACAAAGGAAGCCTATTGTGAGTTGAGCTATTACCTGATAAGAGGCTGTCATTTTAAAACCATTTTGAAGTCATTTGCCGCTCTTTGTAGTGCCATTGTAGTAGCACTTGCGTTTCCACTCAACCCACCCTTGGTTTTCCCTGCCGCATGCAGTCCTTTCCTTCTCTCCTGTTTGAAGACAAGTCTTACATAACTGATCATACAACTGATTGAGTCCTTCTCACAGAACAACTTCATGAATTCACATTTGCATTGAGTCAGATGCATTTATGGCATAAATATAATTATTAATAAGATAAAATAATATATTTGCAAACATTTAGAAAACAAAGTTTTAATAGGCTATGTCGCACCATAGGACCATGTACAGTTTATTTGTCTACTACCCATAATATGAACACTGAGAAATTAAACGATAATAATATTTCAATATAGTTTTAGATAGGTCATTCGGAGTATCCTGGAGAGGTGAGGTCTCTGAGTCCCAGCATCTCAGTACAGGGATACTCCAGGGCTCACGACACAACGTCCCTAGGTTCTGTCGTTCGGAAACATGGCTTTTCCTATCACTGCTATGCGGATGACACACAGCTCCACCTGTCATTTCAGCCTAAGGATCCAATGGTTTCTGCGCGCATCTCAGCATGCCTGAATGACATTTCACTCTGGATGAAGGACCATCACCTGCAGCTGAACCTTGCAAAAACTGAACTGCTCGTGATCCCGGCCGACCCGAAGACTCAGCACGACCTCTCCATCCAACTAGGTTCATCAAGGTTCACTCCTTCCAGAACGGCCAGAAACCTGGGAGGGGTAATTAATGATCAGCTGAACTTCACAGATCATGTTTCCAGCACCACCCGGTCGTGTAGATTCATCCTGTACAATATTAGGAGAATTAGACCTTTCCTGTCTGAGCATGCTACGCAAGTTCTTGTCCAGGCTCTTGTCCTGTCCAGACTGGATTATTGCAACGCTCTACTGGCTGGTCTTCCAGCTTGTACAACCAGAACTCTTCAGATGATCCAGAATGCAGCGGCAAGAGTGGTCTTCAACAAGCCGAAGAAAGCGCACGTTAGGTTGCACTGGCTCCTTATAGTCGCTCGCATCCAGTTCAAATTTCTGCTCTTGGCCTACAAAACCACCACCGGTTCGGCACGCCCATATCTTCACTCGCTAATTCAGATTTATGTACCCACCCGATCCCTGCGCTCTGCAATCAAACAACGTCTTGTGATGCTGTCCCACAAAGGGAAAAAATCACTCTCACGCACTTTCTCCGGATGTGTTCCACGACTCTGGAAAGTCTTAGCTTCGTATACTGTGGTAGGCTAACTGAGACCAGTTTTACTGCACCTATGCATTGTTGCACAAATTACTTCTTATTGTTTTCCCCTACTTTGTAAGTCGCTTTGTATAAAAGTGTCTGCTAAATGTAAATGTTTTTCTGAAATTCTGAAAGGACCCCTTTTGACCTTCTTGAAATCTCCTGGGGGTACCTGGACCCCACTTTGAAAACCCCTGATTTAGCAGAAACGTTTATCCTGAGCAGCTTACAAATGACAACGCACAAGTAATTTATCATGCAAGAATAAACAGTATGAAATAAACTTCAAGAATAAACCAGAGTAGTATAAAAACTGCAGAAGTGTAACAAAAAAGTAGTTTTTTATAGATGCATTTTTAAAGAAAGTGCTTTATAACAGGAAGTGTCTATTTCAGAGTGATAACTCACAAATTAATAAATCACATCCATTCTCCAAACATTATTCTCTGCAGAAAGACTGGAGTCTACCCTAGCATCTTGGGCCACGGGATACACTGAACATATAATCGGAAAAAATGTTCGTGTACAGCAATAATATGAGCACTCATTGTCATGACAACAGCGAAGTTTAGTGTGGCCCTTATCCCATCCGCTTTTACTTCTGTTTTCTTAAAACTGACACAGTCATGTAATGCATGTTATTTGGTCTTATATTATTTGTGTATGTAAATAATATAAGAATAAAACATTTGAGTGAATATCTGAATTGAAAGCACTGGGATCTTCCTAATGCAGAATAAAGTAGACACCTAAAAGAGTCTGATTTCAAGGCCAGAGAACTGGTTTCTTTTGCACTTTTCGTTTTTGTTGTACTTCAGGTTTTTAAACACAGGGTTTATTACCATTTGTGACCCATGTTCTCTCATCTGTAGTGAAGACTAATAGCAGAAAAATGGTTCCAATGATTTCATTGAAGGTTATGATTTCTTGATCCCCTAATGGCTGACGCAGTTTGTGTATTGAAACCGTACAGTTAAAAATATTAAAGGTCAAGCAACGTAGTTCTTTGGACAAGTAAACATCAACACAAATACCTGGAAAAGCGAAATGCATAATGCATGAATGTGCATGACCAGGATGATGTTGTGAAGCTGGAGTCATTGATGTTGTTGAACTCAACTTTAATTTGAATGTGAGCGGTTTGACAGCCCTTAAAGCTGACGTTTCGCCTAAATGAGGTTTTATATGCATAAATATTGTCGTGGAACATTTTGCTGAAATATCCTTTATAGGTGCTGACACACTCCTCTTCATTCTAGGATCTCTTGGAGTTTAGCAAAACAACTGTGTTTGCCGAGAGACTGATTTGTTTTTAAAACAACATTAAGGGCTTAAGTAAAATAAACAAATTTCACCACCCCAAGCGTCTTTTTGTGCATTGTAGGGGTTGCATTTGATGTTTTGGAAAGCCTTTGCTTCCATTAAAGATTTTTGTTTGACTTTGTAAACATTTAGAAAAAACATCTCATTAAAAAAGAAAAAAGACGTTGAATTCTTGTAGTTTCCAATTGCCCATCAGGCACTCGGCGCGACCAATAAAACTCACTGTTAGTGCGCCGTGATGTTTTCCTAATCTTTCCCCGAGGTAAACTTCCATGTACCAAATGCAGATAAATCCTCCCATAATCCGTTGCAATTGGACTGCACATCAACACATTCTGACAATTCTATACACCGGTGACCGAAAACAGTCTCTTTCCTCCTTACCAAATTGGACTCCACTCTAGGCTGTGTTTTGGTCAGTTAAAAAATATTTTCCCAATTCCCCGAACCATTCAGGCAGGTTTGCGAGTTGCGACATAGTTCTGTGGGGGAAGCCATCATTACTAAACTCTTGGGTGAATTTATCAGGCGCTGATCAGCTCATTGACCTTGGATATGGTACCTCTGTATTTCAGGGCCTGATGTCCCGTGAAAAAAACAGGTTTTTAAAGAATGCCACTGTGATATAGAGTCATTTTATGAGGCGGCGCCTTACTTTATGACTGGCAATAAAGAAAGGAGAAACTCGCCGGAAAGCTTTTTCTCAGCAAAAACCAGAGGCAGAGGGAGGTAATTATCTGGCTGAACTTTTTTGCTTTTACTTACAATGTCTTGGGGCTGGGAGAACTGATAGATATTGCTATACACAGTGTCGAGTGAAAATGACAGGGGAACATTTTACTCCGGAACAAAGGGAGCCTCAATTCACCCGGCAGTGTCTGATAGGGTAGCGTGGATCCATGTGTCTGGAGACGTGGAGTTCATCTCATTTCTGCCCTGCGTTCTCCTCTCCCTACACTGGCTGAGCTCCCGAGGGCTGCCGGTGCTGTGCCTGATTGTTCTCCTCTGTGTCAGAAGCATAAATCTCACACATGTGCTTCTGATGATCACCTCTTTAATGTTGGGGAGAAGTTCTAAATAACAGCGGTCTCCGTGCTCTTGATGTGCTTCAGCATGTAGGCCTTTGGATCTGAGATAGATGCCTGTTAAAGAGGATTGCTCTCTTGCTGTCATTGTTGGGGTTATTGATGTTCCCTGCTGTACTTGACCAGATGCCTGTAGCTTGTACTAAAACACAACCCAACACTTGGGTTTGTCCATTTTTGACCCAATGCTAGGTTGAAAATAAGTTTTGTTTGTGGTACTTAGTAATTTGTTACAATAAGTATATTTCCTGAGTTTAGTTTGTGCATATTACTAACGAGATAATAAACCAATTCAGTCAACTTTACCCCTGCATTTAAAACTACTAAACATTTAGCGTGGATTGAATTCGGATTGAATTTAGCCGTCATGCTGATCACGATGAAAGCATTTTGAATTAGACACTAAAACCCACGCGGTTTCCTCATTCAGATAAAAAAATGCCCAATGCAATTAAAAGCCATCTTGCCATGCATGAATCAGAGTTGTGGTTTTATTGGTGCTAAATAACCACAGTGCATTCTGAATGCATTCAAAGCCCCATCCTTTAAAACGGCAACAGTGTCATTTTAGAGATTTACACTCTCTGCCACATGCTCATGCCCATGAACTGGAATCTGGCCAACACTGTGGAGAGCTTTCATTATACGAGTGTTTTATTTAGTTATCTGGTTTATATTCAGCACCATGTCTGATTAATTAGTTCCAGATATCTGTGAAGTGACTTTGAGATTTTAAGGACACCATGGAATCAAAATTAGAGTTTTGTGAGTATACGTTGACTTTGAAAACTTTGAGGAGTACACAAGCATATACGACCTCAAAGTAAACTTATCAGATGCTTATTAGAAGCAGATTTACAGGATTTAGATATTACATATTGATTTGCATTCGTTCACTACTGAAATATTGATGACATCATCTCTTCCCCGGGGTGTATGCAAATTTTTGTCCAATATCATCTGCCACTAAGGGGTGAAAATTTGACAGTTTGCATTTGCTAGTAGTACCGCAACTACATTATGCAAAAATGAAACATATTTCTCATTTGGTGAGTGTATTCTGACAAAATATTTTTTTGCAAACAGTGTATTAATAATTTACATTAAATGATAAAAAAACCATCAGAAGTGACTGGATTTTTTTGAGTAGCTCTTATGTTTTCGCAAAGCAAGCTCTAATACAGAGTGATCAGATACATTTCTGATCTCTCAATCTGCTTAAATATTAATATTGTATTTTGTTATACATTATATTTAGCATCTTTCCACTGTACTTATGCATTGTTTTTATATCAACCAGTCGTAATTAAAGCTTCTTACAATGTACCTCTGTGTTCGCAACCGTGTTCATTGGGTTTTCTTTCGACTCAAGCCTGCCGACTGACTCACTACCAGTAGCCAAACAAAGTAAAGCCTAGACATGTCACTGTAACTTCATTCTAGGCTCAAACCCAGCCTGTTGTTTCCCTGACAACAATTTGTGTAAAAAGTCAACACAAAAGCCTAGGAGTTTGAACATTACTGTACTGTGAATGATACCCAAGTGTGCATATTTAAATCAAGCCCATATATTCTCATGCTGCTCCCGTTGTCATTTCTATTGTCGAAGGCTTTGGATTCTAATAATTCGAGCTATCACTCATACTTTCATTTGACTGCCTCCCACAAGCCTCTGTTCTCGCTTATTTTTTCATTTGTCTTGGAGATGTGAAACCCTGGAGGTATTACTCCAAATGAGAGAATACCTGCATATTATTACATCATTCTCCATGCTGTCCAATGACAGGGGCCTTGCATCCATTTTAAGCACCAGCTCCCATAATTCTTCACTGGCAGGACTGCATCCGCTAGTCGACATGTATGGAGCCGAGCTGAGGGTTAGCCGGGTTAGACTGATCATTTGAGCCTGTTACCTTAAAAAAAAGAAAAGTTCAGCACTCCCAATGTGCAACCACAGTCATAGTGGGTAGCTACTTGAATCAGCAAAATTTTCCCTCCTGCCTAAGTTCGGATTCAGTGAACCACTGCAGTCAATTTACTTTTTCCCGTTCCAGCCCTCACAACAGTACACTCGAGCTCAACCAGCAATAGCTAGCAATATTGTAATATAAAAACATTCTGCGCTCTGTGCTTACTGTATAGTTTTGGCCTCTACCACTGCAGTTCTTGTTTATTTAGATGTCTCACCAGGGGCACAAGCTCCCTACAAGCCTTACTGCACAATTGCTTATGTTTTGATAAAGTGATGTTGGGCAGATCATGCAATTATTTCTGCAGCCGGGTGTGATAAATGCCGGCCGAGAGTTTTCCTCCATTAGAGGGATTCCGAAAATTCTGACATGATCATTATGGAAAATAGTAACGTTTCATGTATCATGTTTAACCAGGGAAAGGGGGAAGATGGATTTGTAGAATCTTTTAGAAAGCAGTTATTTTTAGAGCTTGATTGATCACAACAAGCAAACGCCCAAATGTCGCTAGAGCAACTGAGGTTAATTTATGCTGTATCCACAAGCCATTTTAAGAAGCACTAGATATTTTCGCAGAGGATTCAGTGTTATCCAAGTCAAAGTCAAGTGGTTGATTAGATTTTTCTAGTGAACCGGGTGTGTTTTCTCTGTAGCTCAAAAAATGTCATCACTCAAGCAATTTGTGATGATGGAGATTCCTTAGCATTTATGTGCAATGACATCATAATGGATGTTTATTAGTCTCCTATCAATATTTGTAATTTATAATTAATTATGAGATGACAATCCGTGATGTTTTACTCTGAGTGGGTCACATCCTCGGACTGTGAATGATCTGTTTCTTTGGCAACAATGAATTGTGAATTTTTCATGTTCACATTAATTTAGCATGAAATCAATAGTCTGAAATAGACAATGGGGAATTATTTAAACTATATTATGAGATAACTACTTGACTACATTTTACTTCTGAAGTCAATACCTGATGTGTTTTTGCATGACATTGCGGTGGTCAGTTGGTACAAGTCAGAGCTCGCAGAGAATTTGGCGTTTACAAGTTGTAATTACGAGTTTGATGAGCAAACACTTTACAATTAAGAAACTCAGAATCAATTACTATAATTTTCTCATAGCGTGAACACACCTTTATTTACAAAATGACAACTTGTTAAAGTTTTGAGATGGCAGACTCCAAATGCAGCTTGCCATTTTCCAAAAGTATCAAAATGACTTTTCCAAAGAGTTCTAAGGACGATATGTTACATTCAGTATAATTGATGAGCTGAAAAGATATTTGTATTCCTTTATTTAAATATGATACAGACATTTTTTTGTGATATGCCTGACATTGGCTTCCCCATAAGCTTAGAGTTTTCATTTTCCCCTCTGTCTGTTTCATGTCTCCCAACATTTGAAATCAGCTTAATTTTCTCGCCTTTGCTCAGCGGGCTCATCTCAGCTCGCATGCTCAGATTGCAACTGTACAATGCTGATGCAATCAGCACTGTGTTTGATGCCCAGATAGCTGAAGTTATGGGCTGTCGTTTCTGTGCTTATTCCATTCTGTGTCTCTCTGTCTTTTTTCTCTCTCTCTGCGTGGGATTATATGTAAAAACACTGGCTGAAGCCATAGAACAAGATCACATAAAAAGATGAAAATGGCCAAAATAAAGCAAATCTCATGTGAACAAGTTGCTCTTTTAAATTAATTTTTTCTTTTTCTTTCGCTTATTAATAATATTTGGTTTTGATATGTGTTCTTTGTGTTTTGAGCAACAATTTGTCATGGTTCTGCCACAAGACCAAGAAAGACATGTCGAGAAGAGGCAGAGCCATGACAGAACCCCATGTTTCATGTGGAGGGAGAGTTTTGGCCCCGTTGGCCTTCCATACCCTCTCTCCGGTCTCATCTCTGTTCCCGCCCTTTCATTGCGTCATTATTGCTTGTAATGATTTCATGCCCCACACCTGTTCCCTCTTGATTTGTCCCCTTATTTAATGCCCCTGTGTCCTCTGTCTTGTGCTTGTTCATTGTGTGTGACTGTTTGGTGAGTTCCTGTGCTTTGTCAGTCTAGTCCAGTTTAGTTATTTGTAAATTATGTCAAGTGTTAATTTTAGTCTTGTGTAGGTGTAGTCAGTTTTAGTCCAGTCCAGACCAGTCCTGTCGTGTTTTCGTACTCCCCTGTTTTGTTATGTTACCCCCACATGGGTCTTTGTTTTGTATTTTTATTAATAAATGTCTTGTTAACCCCTTACCCGCTGTCTGCACTTGGGTCCTCTGTTCTGACACAATTGTTCAGTAAAGTTTTAGCTGAGTGCTTGTCTTTGCTTTGTGTTTGGGGGCGTGGACCCGACTTTTGCTCATGAATATTTAATTATGTTACCTGAGACAAGGTCTAGGGGGCTTATATAGACAGTAAATAATTGTGTTTGTAATAAATAAGTGTTATAGTTGTGTTTACAGTTCTGTTTAATGTTACATATTGCTGCTGTCCTTCTGAAACCTTGTGTCTCCATATTTTGTGATTTAAATTTTTTGCTGTGAATCATTATTATTAGTAATCCTTATGTTTGTCACTCGGTTTTGCCAATATCTAACCAATAAAAAGTATTAAAAAGTGCTTGTCAACTTTGACAACTCAGTATAATCATTTAAAAAGTACAGTGTTTTTTCCATTCCCTGAAAAACAGTGAATTTGGACATATGAGGTTTCAGAAGGACAGTGACGCTACACTGTTTTGTGTTAAATTATGACTATTTACTTTTATTCCAAGTTACCATTGTGACACGTTACACTTATTTATTTTAGATTCAAATAAGCTTTACTTGCACGTATAAAAAAATGTTATGTTAGTAAGTTATAACACTTCACATGCAAATACGTGGAATAAAATAAAAGTCAAATGTTAACAGTTACAAGTATAATGCCTCTTAGTATTATTCAGGGTTTATTCCCAGAAATCATTTTCAGGCTGTTGATTCTGTTTCTCATGCTGAACATATGTGCAGCATTTGAGAGCAGATGTACGGTACACATTTCAAGTAGAATGAACGAGATTAGATGTGATTGATTTTACTTAACTCAGTGAAATTGTAAGTCATTTGAACATTTTAGCTTTTATATCTAAAATGAAAGTACATCAATTTCACAAAGTACAAACAATTTCTGTCATTCTTGTCTTTAGTAAAATCAAATCCTATTTTTCCCCAATGAGTGAACTGTGAAAACTATTACAGAATCATATAAATACAGCAAAGCATACTTGAGCAAAACCTTGTCTGGAGATCTATTTCTCATGTTATAGATATTGTGCGTCCCATCCATCTCTATGCAGTCATAACGACTCGTTTTACCTCATTTTTCAGTGGCCTAAAATATGATTTGGCTTATTGATTGTCTTTCTGTTAGGTGGCTACAAATGGAAGATATGTGGGGTGCTGCTGCGTGCCTTTAAGTGATGGTATTAACTCAATACGCTGAATGATACCTACTCATTTAATGTATGCAGCGCAGGCACTCTGAACGATTACGATTATTAATGTTATCTATCAGCTCAGCACTTGGCCACAATCCCATGAAACTGCTACTTCACTAACATTATACTGATTTTATATAGGCAGCTGAGAAAATGGCCCAGGGGCAATCCAATTATGATGGCCCAAAATCTTGCTATGTTAACTTTCCCCGAAGGCCGAAATTTGAAGTTGGGGCAGCATTCCATGGTGGTGTATATCCTAAAGTAGTTAACAGCTCCCCTTTTGCCACTTTCTGTGAGGCTGAGTGTCGTCGTCAGCACATTTAAGTTACTTGTTATTCTGAGTCTCATCTAATCCGTCAAACTCTGCATAAAGACCGTCATTAAGGGGATAGTCCAGACTCGGTTTTCTGGTTGGGCGTGCTGTGTTCGAAGCTGTTGTAAAATGCAGATAATGCACACTTGTGACTGAACGTTCTATATGTTGCCGTAAAGAGTCTTTGCTTTGTGATTATAATACTTATTAATAAGATGTTTAACTCTTTATTGGACGTTAATTCTGTTTTTATAACAACATGCTTGTGCCATCTTAATAAAAGCAATAAAGTAATTTGAGTGTTTACAGTACACTACAGTTTACTGTGTTTACAGTCTGCTTTGACTTGCACAACCCTCTAATGGCTTATTGCTTTAATAAATTATGTGGTGGCCATAAAGCAAAAACATATTTGAAAGGTTTTGTTTTGGCGCATATAAAAATTTGAGTGATACTTATGGTGTCACTTTAGGGTTTAGTTTTAACTATTGTATCCTCTGGCAACAAAATATTGCTAAAAATAAATATTTAATTATAGTGTAAATCTTTAACAGTTTTGTTCTTGGTATCAAGTGAAAAGTCTTGGTAGCTTTTTCTGTATGAAACGGTTCACAAATGTGATGCGAGTTCTACCAGAGGCCATATGAAATTGGACAATTGCGAACAATTGGCAATTAAGAAAAACATTGGCGGTAACAAAGAATCTTGCTGGCACTATAGGCAATCATCCAGAAAGTGTTTTTTGGTTGAAATTAACCATTTTAAGGCTGTCGGAAAGGTTAAGAATGAAACTGTAACAATTCCGTTAGCCAAAAATAATGGCTTTTGACATAACTATGAGAAAGAATAATTGTCGTTTTTTGTCTGTCTTCACACTTAATAACTACAATGGTCAGTTTATTTTCAGCAACCGGGACTGCCTGACATGGATTTCAGTCTATGTACAGAATAGGTGGTTTAATGCACTGGCCCGAAGTATAAAATGTTTATAACCACCTTGGTTATAAAATGTAACAATTTATTTTATATTTAATTTATATTCATATTTTATTGTATATTAATTGTATTACTTTAAAACTGCTCAACAGTTATTGATTCTTTGTGGAGGTCTACCGGAAGATAGCCTACATAACGTTTGTTTATGATATTGCCACTGAAACAGTCTATATAATCAGTATATAAGGTATTTCATGTATGTCATTTAAATCATCGTGTTTCAATGTAGTAACAGATTTAGTGGGGGGAGGGGTTGACTTTGCTGGTATGCCTTTGACAGTGTAACAAAAAAGCTTAAACTATATTAACACTCTATTTACGTTTTGTTTTTTGAATAGAGCATCTGAACATACAGTATGCTTATTTCCAAGAAAAACTGAAGGACTGTAACTGATCCTGCAGAGATGAAGCAGTATAACAAGTTCTTTTATCACACAGCCGTGAATGGATAAAGAAGTTATTTTAGTTACAGTGTAGATCTGCTGAGAGCTCAGAGGTTTTAATTTCTCTGCATGAATTCTATTTGTACATGTGTAATTTGTGTGTGTCTGCGTGATGTGCATGTGGGTCTTTGTACAGAGGTAGGCTTGAGAAACATTATTGTGAAGTGATTAGATATGTCACTACAAGCTACTGCTCTCACTTGTAATTGGGTCTGAGGATAAGGAGGGCATCTGTGTTCAGGCAATGACTGCTGATGAAACACTCGTCTCTCTCTCTCTCTCTCTCTCTCTGTCTGTCTTTTTTCTCTATGCCTTCCTCTTGTTAGCTCTTTTCTTTCTTTCTTTCTTTCTTTCTTTCTTTCGAAATATTTTCGTTGCTTTAAACAAATTGGATTTCACCGAAGTTTTTTAATGGCTTGACAAGGAACTGCTGGTTTGCTGGTATTTTCCTCCTGATTCCTCTAACTGCCTGAATCTACAATTTCCATCCAAGAAAAAGGACACGTTGTTCTGTCTAATAATCCTAAAATGACTGTTACTATTTTAGGGTGCACGTTTGAAAAGAAATCAGAAACTCAATGTCAGAAATCAGTTTAGTGTACTGTAGGCTTCAGTGCATTTTTATGCTTGAAGTATCACGAATGTGGCAAGAAGAACCCAAATGCAGGCAGGCGTGAAGGGGTTAACAAAAACAAGACTTTAATAATGAAAACAAAAACCCACGATGGGGGACAAACACAATAACCAAGGCTTTTCAAAAAGACAAAGAAACACTTCCCGCAATGGGGAAAAACAGAAACTAAGGCAAACTAAGAAACTCACAATCGGGGACAGATGAAGGAACAAGGCAGACGAAGACGCGAACACGAGGCTACACAAACACTGGACCATAGCACGAACAGCACGCAGACCAAACGTAATACAAGAGCAACAAGCCAATGAAACAAGAGGGCTTTGTAAAGGAGAGACAAACGAGGGATAATTACACAGGCCAGGTGGGAAACATTAGACACGGCAGGGAAGCAATACATGAAATGAGAGGGGCGGGGCCAATGACAAGACACGAGAAAACACATGAGATGTCAAAAACATAAACATCCCATGGCTTTCTCACATATAACCTAAGGGCTCTGTCCCGATCCTGCCACATGACTAGAAATTCATAAGCAAGAAGGCAGGACCGTGACATGAAGACATTTGATTTCTTCTACTTTTTCTTCTTTGCCTCTTTCTCTGTCCCCTTCTCTTCTTTTGTCATTGCTCCAAAAGAAGAAGAATGTATCTTTTAAGTAAACATTTCCCCATTTACCTTTCATTTACTATTTTGTAAGTAAGACTCATTTGATTCAGTCATTTTGCTTGGGTAAAATCAAACAAACCATGACATATGTCTGTTTGAGCACAATGGTTAGCATATAACCATCCTCTCGCCGGACTGTTCGCCTTGTGCGCCAGTAGCATTTGTCTGCCACCAGCTGTCACAAATCTCCAGCATCTCTTTCTTTCAGACTACTGCTGTGACGCAAAATCAATGGGGCCTCTTGGGTCCTTATATCACCCCAAATATCTGCAGTGAACCGCTGGTTGAAGGCATTCAGTTAAAGGATCTAGTTACTGAAGATGGGCTAGCAGAATGGAGCATCATTGACACAAGACGTATGACTCTTAGTTTCAAGCAGTGGCTCTTAGTCAAGGTCTCGGGGATCACTCTGGGCTTTAACAGAATACCAAGAGGTCATTTACTATAAGTGATACTAAAATAATCTCACATTTTAAAATGATAAAAAATCCCTTAGTTTAGAAGACGATGGAGTCCTGGGAAATGTAAAGTGATATTACACTTCTCACTATGGTGAAAATGGACCATTGACTTCTCGCTCTGAATGTTTTTCCCTGCAGCGTATATGAACAAACTGACTGTCTATCTCAGTGCTTTTATTTCATTACTTCATACCTGCCTACCTCTGTGAAATATAACATTACACACTGTCTCTACAGCATACTTCAAATGAATTTGTTCTGCCTGCAGTCTGTTCAGTCTAATTTAGGTCTATTACTTGAGGGGTCTACATTTATTTTTTCACACTGACCAAAAACCAAATACACTATCAAGTGTTAACAAAGCAGTTTATTCCTTACATAATGTTTAATAATACCAGTGACATTTAGTTGATTGTAGGCTACATTTCATAAGTCATTAATTAATCTTAAAATCTGAGTGGCTGTATTGCATATTTAGTAAAAACCTAAAGTTGAAATGTTTTAAGCTTGCATTTTTGTTTATAACTCAAAATAAATTGCAATTTGTAATTTTTTTGGAGGATCTATTGACCGAAATAAAACATAATATACATACAGTAACTATGTCTTCAGAGGTGTATAAAGACCTTACATAAAGAAGCGTGATGTTTTTCTTACCTTTGAATGAGCTGTTTCTATCTACACACACCGCGGGTCCCCTTACATGGAATTCGGCATGTTGTTTCTACAGTAGCCCTAAACGGACAAACTGCTCTACAGAACACATTTCGTGAATACAATATCTCCTTCGGCAAAGAAGTGAAAACGTAACAACATCTTTGTTCTGTGTCAGCCACCGTAGTGCTTCGAAAGGGAGGGGTGGAGTGAGCCTTTTGTTGCAATTTGCAACCTCACCGCTAGATGCCGCTACATTTCATACACTGGACCTTTAAAATAACTTGAAATCTCAGAATTAATTGCAATAAATGATTTGTGTTAGGTTTAGAGGTCTTACTGTGCAGATGTGTGATTAGTAATGTCTTCTCTGTTTTCTCTATTATTTGGCAGTCGTCGACAGCAGGATGCTGCTGGATGGTTTGCAGAGATTTGGCCCCATTCCCATGTACCTTCCTGTTCGATACCAGGTGCTGAACGCAGAATCAGCCTTCTTCCTCAAGGAAGCCAACCAGGACATTATGAGAAACTCTAGCTTGCAAGCTCGTACGGAACTTTTCTTCATCCAGCAAGCCAGAAAAATGCCTTCGGTCAATGCCAGTTACGGACCTCTGTTTGTTGAACAGCCCGTGCCTGCGGAGCTTCTGGGGCCGGGACTCTTAAACAACCCTTCATCCTCCTCTACCTCATCATCATCGTCCTCCCCACTTTTTAGTTTTAACTGGAAAATCCAGACTTTCATTATAAGCGAGCGAATACACCCCAGCTGGCCGAAGGTGCAGGTTCTATTCTACGTAGTGGGCAGAGACTGGGACGACTACAGTGCCGTGGACAGGCTGCCCTGCGTCAGGATGTTTGCCTTCCATGAGACCCAAGAGGTAAGAGGAACATGCCGGTTAAAAGGGGAACTCGGACTTTGCGTGGCAGAGCTGGAGCCGCTTCCGAGCTGGTTCAGTCCACCGAGCGTCATACCGGGTCGGCAGAGAGCACCCGAACAGGTGGAGGGCACACCTGTGGAGCTGTATTATATGATACAGTCCACAGATACCGGCGAGTGCAGCTCAGAAGACTCTCGTAAGACCAATTCCATCCGCGCCGGGCAGCTGGGCCCGGCTGGTTACTTTTCAGGACCAACACCCATGCGCAGGATCGGCAGCGTGCGGTTGTTTCAGCCGCTCTCAGAGTTGCGTCTGGACAGTAACTTTGTGGTGATGGTACCATCTAGACCCATCAGACAGAGAGAGACAGTGTCGGCTTTTCTCGCAGTCTCCACCCTTTCTTCTGTTGAGATCTTCACTTTAAAGTAAGTGAGCACCTGCAGTGCATTCTTGTGTTCTACTATAAAGGTAAAATATGTAATTTCTGCGATAGTGGCAACAGAATGGAAAAGTGATAGTTTCCAAATATGTTTCTAATTGTTTTATATAATAATGGTCATACTGTACAAACAGATAGTCCCGCCCTAATCTCACATCATTTGTTGAGTTTTAAAGGGACAGTTCACCCAAAAATAAAAATTATGTCACCCTCGAGTTATTCGAAATCTGTATAAATTTCTTTGTTCTGATGAACACAGAGAAAGATATTTGGGCGAATGCTTGTAACCAAACATTCTTGGCCACCATTGACTAACATAGTAGGGAAAATTAAAATAGTCAAAAGTGCCCCAGAACTGTTTGCTTTTCTACATTCTTCAAAATATCTTCTTTTCTGTTCAACAGAACGAAGAAATGTATAAAGCAGTTTTTTCTACTATAGTAGTCATTGGTGGCCAAGAACAGTTTGGTTACAAGCATTCTTCCAAACATCTTTCTCTGTGTTCATTAGAACAAAGAAATTTATACAGATTTTGAACAACTCAAGGGTCAATTTCCATTTTGGGGTAAACTGTCCCTTTAAGAGAATAACTATAACAAAAATGATACAAAGGAATTAAATTGCTGGGATCATTTTTAGAACTTTTTTCCAGTTGATGACTGCTAAAAACAATCAACCAAAATCCATCCGAATTTAAAATGTGAAACTGCAGCAAGCAAGTTAGAATAAACATAACGTTATCGTCTGTTGATGTGGATGCTAATATAAATATCCTCATAGTTATCATTCTTGGTCTGAATGAGCCTTAAGTCTTTAAGTTTTATTTAAAAAACATATCCACCTGCAAGGAGAAAAGTTGAATTCGGTGACATTTATTGTGTGACGCCTAAAAACCCGGAGGCAATTAAAAACATTACCCTTCCAAAAAAATGACTAATTAACTCTCAATTAGAAGAATTAAATCTTAATTAGTAGAATGCTGCTGAATGCTAATTCATTCTTCCGCAAGGAGCTTTATGGAATACACAATGTGATCAGACGGATATTAATTTTCCCCGCAACCCAGTGTGCCACAGTGAGGAAATTCTTTATTGATTCATTGAGTGTTGAGCTCTAATTAGAACTAGCGGATTTGATGAAGCGACTAAAGACATTCTGTGCAAGTGAGTAAATGACCGTGAGAGAAATTAATGTTCATTCCTGTTTGTGTTCTCTCAGGCCTGATATCTAAATCATTGTGAATGCAAACACCCGTGTGCTTTGAGTCATATGTTGACGGGCATGTCAAGCCCGGTTAGCATTAGCTCACAGCTCGTCTGCTCTTTTGCACGACTGACAAACTTTTAAGTGTTCTAGAGTGGAATCAGTCGTGTGGAAAGTCAGTCTTCAGTCAGGATGTGAAGTTAGTTTGTAAATAATATTTCTTGTTCTTGTATACATTTAATAAATATTATATTTAAAGAGATTTTGTCATAATTTTAAGAAATTCTGTCATCATTTACTCACCCTTTTGTAATTTCACACCTGTACGACTTACCTTCTTTTGCAGAACACAAAAGAAGATATTTTGAAGAATGATGGTAATGAAACATCAGCGGTACTGATTCACAAAACCAAAACCAATACAAGGACACAAAACCAATGCAAGTCAATGGGTAAAGCTGTTGTTCGGTTACCAACATTCTTCAAAATATCTTTAAAATTAGTTTTTGAGTGAACTACTCCTTTAAAGGGATACTGTACTGCCAAATCAAAATTTCCCCATGTTTTACTCACCCTCAAGGCATCCTAACTGAATATAGTTTTCTTCTTGAAGAATAATGCAGTCAGAGTTATAATACCAAATTTCATTTTTCTTCCAATGGGAGTGAATGGGTGTTGACTTTTTGAAGCTCCAAAAAGTGCAAATAATTGATCAAATAACTGCTCGACACGGCGCCGTGGTCTTAACAAAGGCAGATGACGCAAGCGTGTCATAAGTTCCGGTGACGAACACTGCATTTTTCGTTTTGTTCCAATAGGATAGGGTCTACTCTGGCTGGAGCTTTTGTCACCGTCATTTGCTGGAAAAACAAGCCTCTGGTTCACGCGCATTCAAGAGATGACGGAAGGCAAACATCAACATTAAAAGTGCTGTCAATATGGATATTTCTCTTAAACAAACGCATCGATTCGCTTCAGAAGACCTTTGTTAAGACCACGGAGCCATGTCGAGCAGTTCTTTGATCGATGGATGCACTTTTTGGAGCTTCAAAAAGTCAGCACCCATTCACTCCCATTCTACCGCTTGGAAGTAAAAGGATGCGTGGTATTATATCTCCGACTGCATTATTCTTTAAGAAGAAAACCATATTCAGTTAGGATGCCTTAAGGGTGAGTAAAACATGGGGAAATCTTTATTTGTTAGTAAAGTATCCCTTTAAGTAAATAAATATTAATACAACACTGAAAATGTTTAGAAATGCAGTTTGATCCCAGTATGTTTTTCAAGATCTGAAAGTGAGAGAAGTGAGATGATTGGAGTTTTAGGAGAAATCTAAACGCACGCTTGAAATATTTTCAACCCAGCGTTGAGTCAAAAAAGGGACAAACCCGGTTGTTGGGTTAAACTAGAAAATGAGAAAATTATTAAATTTGATTCAACAATGAGTAAAACCAACCCAGCATCTTAGGTTGAAAGAACAGGTTAATTTACAACACAACGGTTGGGTTTGTCTCTTCTTAACCCAACACTGGATTGAAAGTAACCCAGCATTTTTTAGAGTGCCCGAGAGACCAAAACCAAACGTCTCCTTATTCTCATCGCAGTCTAGGAAAAGTAATAGAAACATTAAGGAGATCTCATTTGTGATTTTTATTCCTCTGGGTCGTAAATTTAGAACCATTTGCGCAATAACTAAGCCGTACCTTGCACACTGCTGATGAAACCTGGTCTCAATATGAATGTTTTGCTCCCACCTAATTCGTTTGCTGCGAGTGGTTGTTTACCAAAGGAAGCACAATGAAGTATGAATCATTTCCTTAGCATGCAAAAATAAAATGCTTGGAAATTAATTTCCTTTGATGTAGACCGAAATAAGAAACCTCCTGGCATAATTGTTGTTTTTGGAAATGTTCTCCAAGGGTAGTCTATCATTAGAAACAGGAATGTTTCTAATAGAGTTATCAGGACTCTTTCAATTAATGCAGAAAGAAAAGTAAAGTCTTCAGTAGAAAGGAAACGTGTGATGTCTCTGGTGATGTGGTTAGTCGTTCAGACAGGCTGCTGATAAGATCCTGTAAAAGGGTTTGTTTTCTTTTTTCTCTTTCCTCTACTTGACGGCTAAATGTCTTTGTGATGGCTCCAAGTGCCCTCAACCCCTGGAGATAGGCACAGCTCTGTGTTCTCGGCTTCGGCTTCGCTCCGGGTTCCAGCTGAGTTTTTTTATTTTTTTTAAAAGTGACCGGCTGAGGGCTGCTGATAGGGATGTGTCTCTCGAGTCCTTGGCTGTTGATGTGTTTTGTATAGCTAGGGGTTAAGTTTGAGGGGATGGCAGCATGGTTCAAATTGGTCACGTCACTGGTTCACTGGAGCCAGATCTCTTCATTCTATCGTCAGCCTGGGGATAAAAATGCTCCCTGATCAGCTTTTGCCTTTCTAACACAATCAGGAGAAAACAGACTTGCAGAAACACAATGTAAACGAATGTAAAACATATGTACAGCGAGGATCTTAAGCTAGTTTTATTAATATTTTGAATTGGCTTTTATTTTTTATGTTAATTTTAGTTACATTTTTAGCCATTTGGTTATTGCTTTTGTCATTTTTATTTATTGTGTATGTTTCTATACTAAGGTTAATTTTTTTTACTGACATCTAAAATTAATTTATCTTATAATTTAGTTTAGTTTTTATTTATTTTCAGCTAATAATTTTAGTGCATCGACCTAAAAGTATTTCAATGTATTGCTAAGGCAACATTTCCAATTTTCGTTTATTTTAAGTTTTTTATATAATATTTAAGCCATCAGAAATATTTTAAAAATTTTAGATTTAGTCAACTATAACAACCTTCTTAAGTTCTTAAATTAAGTTTTACATATGCCAATAATGGGTGAAGTAAGAATATTTACTGCCATAAATATTTTTTATAGTTTTTTTTTCATTTATTTATTGTTTTATTGCATTTTTGTTATTGGTATTATTTTGCTATTTTCGTCAGTAACAAGCAATGCCTTTTGTCAATTGTGTCACTCATTGAATCACATATAGGAGATAAATTTCAGTAAATCTGCACCGGTCACATACGTATGTACAAAGCGATTCGGTTTCTCATATTTTTGTATCTGTGTCCTAATGTGAAAAATATTTCACATGTGTCCCCACAAAGAAAAATAAACTTTAGATATATTTGATAAATGTATGATGTTACATTTCTGAGATTTATGTTGTTTAAGGACACCAAGCCACGGTTTGATTTGAGTCACATTTGTCTCCGTGAGAGTCAGACTGTCGTTCTTACAGCTCGACTTGAGCCATGTGTTATGTTGCCGTTCCTTATAAAGTTACTGGCGAGTTTTCTTGCCAAAACTACAGTTTGCTTGCATTTGGGACTTGGCCAGTGTTCATTTTTAACCCTGTGTACAGCACAAATTAAATGTACTGTTGGACTGAGATAGATAAAAACATACAGTATCTAGAGACAGAGCATCTAAAGATACAGAGAACATCTTTGTAGTGTTTGAAGTATATACAAATGAAAATTTTTGTAAGTATGAATAAATTACAAGTGCGGACTTGAAGGGTTATTTCATTAATCACGTCCATAACTTAATGATGAGTTTTTTATATTGTGTATTACAACCATTCTCAAAACCCTCCCGGCTTTCCAAGAACATCAACCGACCGCCTTTAATCTTTCTGTGAGGAGAGGGCTCGCGACTGTGAGATCATCATGTTTATTGATGAAGAAAACGTTCCTGCATTTATAATTGTGATTCTCAGGCCAGAGCTTCTCTCAGGAGCATGTAGATCCCTGCTTCTTCTCTCATTAGTGGTTTGGAGAGCAGTAACATGTTGAGATGGAGTTTACACCTGATTCATAATGCAAATGAAAACACGCTTCCCCCATGAACAAATTAACAACCTCTGAAAAGATAAATAGCCCCTGCTGTAATGTAATTTTCACTAAACAATCGTACACGTTTCTGCACGTCCCAGTGGAGTATATGCTAATACATGCAAATGAATCAGCGTTCCTTGTGGACTATTTTCTTACTTTGCTATTTCTGAGATATTTTTTCCTCATCCGGCTTAATTCCATTTGCATTTACACATTTTGAAAAGAAGAAATGACCAGTGTGCGATTGGCACGGCCAGGTTGGCAAGACACGTAACCTGTCTTGAATTTAAAATGCTGTCAATTAAACGAGAAGACCGTGAATGTAATTTTTGCATTTCACATTATTAACCTTACGGTCAATTTCATAGACATATTTTTCATAAACAAAAGAGTTTTGAATAGCCGATGTGATTCTATTTTATTCTCTGTATCAGACTGTCATACAAAACTCCAATATTTATATGCTAGAAACACAGATTCTTAAACAGTGTAAATAAGTGTCAGTATCAAGAGGGTTGTTTTTAGATCTCGTTCAGCTCATGCAATAAATGTGACCCTGGACCACAAACCAGTCCTAAGTAGCATGGGAATTTCATGGGAAATCGGTCAAAATGATTGATTTTTCTTTTATGCCAAAAATCATTAGGGTATTAAGCAATTATCATGTTCCATGAAGATATTTTGTAAATTTCCAACCGTAAATATATCAAAACGTTATTTTTCTGAGTAATATGCTATGCTAAGGACTTTATTTACACAACTTTAAAGGCGATTTTTTCAGTGTTTAGATTTTTCTGCACCCTCAGATTCCAGAGTTTTAAATAGTTGTATCTCGGCCAAATATGGTCCGATCCTAACAAATCATACATCAAAGGAAAGCTTATTTATTTTATGTATAAATCTTGAAATTTTGAAAAATTTGCCTGTAAGAATGGTTTTGTTGTCCAGGGTCACAAATGTGTGAACGTCAACTTGATAAAAACGAATTGGAAGTATGACGTAGTATTTCTGTGCTCGATACACTTCCCCAGCACTCCAACTTGTTTCGGAAAGTTTTTTGTAAGTCTGGATCCCTGTTTCGGTGGATATAACGCTGAATTTGGAGATCGTTTGAAACCAATAGATGGCGCGGTCCCAGCAGTAAATGATGCCGGACATGAACTGCATGCGGTAAGTCAAATTAAGTCATATGTCTGTGTTTTGTTGGCAATTGGCGCGTACGTGCATAATGTAAACAGCACGAAGGGATAATGCGATGATGTATTGTGTGCTCGTGCTGTAGTTCCGTCCTCCCTGCCTGCCTCCAGCAGCTTGTCTTTTTCCAGAAATATTTGTACAGCTGTATCTCTCTTTTCTAAATTTGATCAAACTATATACTCTTCGAAGGATACAAAGTATGCAATACACCTGTATAGGTACTCAAGATTAATATGAGATTTGTGTGTTACCCCATATTTAAGGTATTTATTTGGCAAAACTATTAGCGTATACTGTATAGGGCACACTACAGCATATCAGGGAGTATGGGTTTTATTCCAATATACAAAAGAATACATAGAAAAGAAACTATTAGTTTCAATATTGGTCAAAATTTCATGAATCCTGTCTTGTTTTGGATTAAAAAAGCCATTCTACTCAGTAATCTATTTTTTGCCAAGCCTCCTTAAATTCTTTGAAAAGTTGACTTTTAGTTTACATTTATGCATTTGGTAGACGCTTTTATCCAAAGCGACTTACATTGCATTATCCTATACATTTGTTTCTAAGTATGTACAATCCCCTGGGATCGAACCCACGACCTAACGCCATGCTCTTACCACTGAGCTACAGGAAAGTTTACAATCTAAGCACAACTATGCAACATGCATTACATTTTTGATACATCTGTAATAATATGCTTAAATGCGCAAAGATCCAAAGTTGGAGATCATATTTGGTTACTTCTGAAAATTAAAAGCTTGTGTAATATCCATTAAAGAGACCCAAAAATGAAACCTTTATCATAATTTACTCACATTCATGTTGTTTCAAACCTCATTCTTCTGCAGAACACAAAAGAAGATATTTTAAAGATTGTTGGTAACCAAACCACATTAAACCGAATCAACTTCCATTGTTTGGACAAAAAACATTGAGACATTATTTTAAAATATCTTCTTTTGAAGTCCACAGTCATATACAGGTTTTGAACAACATTAAGGGGTGAATAAACGCTGACAGAATTAAAATTTTTGGGTGAACTATCCCATGAACAATATTTTAAATTTAACTTGTAAATTCATTTTTATATTGAAACATCCGAGGGTGTTTGGTTTGTATGATGTTGATGTCATCCTTCTTTCTAATTGGTTAAATGAATGGTCTCATAATCCCATAATTTTTCATTCTATTGTACAAGCAATGCTGTGGATACACTGTCCTGTGATTAAACTCAATACTAAAAACACGATACTCTGTGCCCTTCCTCTGGCTACAGCAGAGTGTGTTTTTCAGAACCCACACATGTCAAAGGTACATCTGTTTTATCTCAATCAATTTTTGACATTTCCCCCAGCCTCTGTTCTCTGTGTTCTTAAAATACATTTCTTCTACCGGTTCTTTCTCTCTCGCTCTTATAGATTGTTCTATGCATCTATTTTCTGTGTATTCTTAAAGGAGCACTATAAATTGTCCCTTTTCACCGATGGATTGGAGGCAGCAAAAGGGCCACTGAACCTGATTAGTTGGCATCACAGTTTAGGAAGCGATTCTTCCTAATTTCCCTCTGCCCCTTTGGGGTCGCTGGCACGTGTTTACTTTGAAAGCACAGACTCTCTTCATCCGGCCATTAATAAGTAATTAGTGATTTGCGCATCGGGGAAACTTAGCTCTAGTTTGATTTGCTTGCCACACAGGTTCCCTCCACAAAGCAATCAGCGCTTGCCCGCAGCGAATAATCCTAGTGTGCACATTTCTCGGTAATGATTTTTAATGCATCCCCACCCATGAATTTCTCCAGCTGCTTTCAGCACGCCGGCTGCCATTATTTGACTGAAAGAAGCGGTCCATTTTTTTCTCCGAAACTATTATTCACTTCACCTAAGCGTGTGTTTTGTACCAATGCTTTAAGTTCCCTCCGACAGGCTCGTGGTGCAGTAGTTTGTTAGGCTAAACCCTGATCAGCATGTCTAACACTGAATGTTATGGATGGTCAGTGCTGAGCTCAGACGCTTCTCACTGTTTCCCCTCCTGCAGATCACAGCAGGCTATCGGTGTTCAGTAAAGGCGTCGTTTTCTGAGTTTTAGAACCGCTCTCTTCCCCAGAGAGAAAAACCATCGTCAATAGTGCTGATAAGTAAAGTTTGCTATTCTAAAATCAAACTCGTCGGGGGTATTTTCTCTCCTTTAGTTTGTTTTTATCTGATCAGATCGTCTTGATCGAAATTATCGGCTCCATCAAAACGCATAAATGCTCCAAATCGTCCATAAATAAACAATTCCAGCATTATGGAATAATAATACCCAATAAATGGAGAATGGATGCTTCTTTATAGAACGTAAAATAGTCACTAGATACTGTATACATTTTCATGTGCCCATTTGTGAGGAATATGGACCATTATGGATGAAGGGGTGAAGGCTTTTAGGAAAATTAACCATGGTTTTTTCATAGTAAAAGTGAAGTAAGTGATCATGTTTTTTGGTAGATTGATACCCTACAACAGATACAACTACTGTTACTGTGGCAAAACCATGACAGTTTGTGGTTAAAATGATTTAAAAAAAAGTTTGTCAGTCAACATTATTTGTTGCTTGAAGAAAGAAGCTAGTTGCTTAATTGCATTTTCACCTACATTATTAATCTTTTTTGTTTGTCATTTACTCGGTTTGCCATTTTAATAATATTAATAATTATGTGCATTGTTTTTCAATTAATTCTGCCACATTTCTGGCTTGATGTCGATAAAGAGCTTGAACCTGCTTGTTTTGACAATGGTTACTAATATGATTCATTTATTATACTTACTCGCACTACATATGTTTAACAGCAAGACAGACTTCTCTTTTTGATCCTTTAGAAAAAATCCAAAGGCATTTACAAGTGTGAGATATTTCACTTGATGGAAAAAGCAAACGTATGCTTCAGTGCTGGGGTATGACCTCATTCTGGCCATCAGAAACAGAGCTTGATGGGGAAAGTGGTCTGGCCTTTATCTCCTGCTATTAGCATCTGATTTGGAACAAAGCCCTTAGAAGCTTCTGGAAGAGACTCTTGTGGGTGGCTAAGCCTTCAACTGAGCAGCTCATGGGATCACTTGTCACGTCCTGTAATCCCAGAATAATCAGATAACAGGGAATGCATTGATGACCGTGTGATGGTGAAATCTCCGCTGTTGTGAAAGTGTTAAAAACAGTATTTATAAGGCCTGGATACACAGCCATAACAGATTACAGAGCTTGAGCCTCTCAATTGAAACAAATACATGTTTGTAGAATTTTGTAAAAGTGTGAAAGGCATGGCATTGTCTTTGACTGCTGGTCTTTTTTGCAGCTTCCACCAACACTATAATTCTCTGTGAAAAATAGCCAGGAACAAAAATGAGGGTGTTTCACACATAAAAACAGCTTTTCACTGTCTCTTTTTTCTCTATTTTTATTTCTCGTGATTCTTGTTCTGTCGGCGTTCTCGTAGCTCATCACCTGTTCCACCCTAAGGTCAGGGGTTTGATCTCAGAGAATGCATGTACTGATAAAATGTACAATGTAGTCTCTTTAAATGAGGCTTTACATTTTACAATTATAATAGAAGTGAGTGGTATTAAGGATGATTGTGATGGCTAATGTGTAGTATAGTGTAGGCGGTGTATGTGGAAAGAATGTAATTCATTTCACGCTCAGGTCAGTCTAATCAAGCAAAATGAAAATTATATCACTATACGCACCCTCAAGTTGTTCCAAACCTGTATAAATGTCTTTGTTGTGTTGAACACAAAAGAAGATATTTTGAAGAATGTGGGAAACCGAACAGTTCTGTGGCACCATTGACTACCATATTTTTTTCCCTATGGCATTCAATAGTGCCCCAGAACTGTTTGATTACAAAAATTCTTCCAAACATCTTTTTTTGTGTGTTTAGCAGAACAACGAAAGTCATACAGGGTGAGTAAATAGTGACAGAATTTTCTTTTTTTTACACTAATAAGTGTCACTTGTTATGATGCGTAAACAGATGTGTTTGGGCTGGATTTCCGCCCTTGATGTGTTTTCTAGTGATGATGACAGCAGTGCACCTTCTGCATTTCTGCACTGCTTTGCAGTGAAGCGATGGTCTTCAGTCCCTGTATGTCAGATTGCAGTAGTGCGCTGCATCCTCCACAGCTGAGAATCAGCAAGAAGCCGTGCTGTGAAATTGGGCCGTGAACATTTTTGGGCGTGTTTGCGCCGTTATCTGATTTGCATAATTCCTTTAGTGAATTGAGTCCTGAAACAACGCAGGCAGCGCATACAAAGACACTACGCCATCAGCGGGCGCATTTCATTCCTCGTGAGTTCCCCTCCCCCTGTGCTTTCGCCTCTGCCCTGACTGTAGATTTTGTATATGGTAACTGCTTTCTTTATTATAATATTTTGTATGAGAAAAGCTGGTATTTGTCTTTGGCATTTTAAATAGATTGCGCAAAAACAGTTCCTTGTCATGCTCTCCCACTGTGACCTCTAATAAGCCCTAAATATGCTCATTTCCCAATAGCTTTGAATTGACTCACGCACTGTTGCGCTCATAAATACCCGAGTGATTGTCTGCATATGGATATAGGTGCTTTCCCGGCCATAAAATGAGCTGCATCCAATGTAATCCCTCACAAGGGCTGGCCATGTTTAAACAGAACCTTGAAGCCTCTGGAGCAGTCGTGCGCACCGCCCGTTTGCTGTGCAGCGGTAATGAGAAAGATTAATCCTGCGTGCATGGTGCGATTCCTCATGCCTTTTCGCCTCTGAAATACACCTCGGACTCGCGACGTATCGCATGATCAGATATGATCTAGCCTCACGTCTTCTTGAAAAAGACAACAGTGAGCACATGAGAAAAGAAAGAGAGCTGTGGTTTGATGTTTCATGAAAACGCGCTTTAATATTAAGGCCCCTCAAGAGCAAGTCCAAAAAATATTAAAAGCATCCACGGGCAGTTTTAATGCCATGTGAATATTATAAATGATACCGAAGTAGTTTTTTATATCTTTGGGGAGCTTTTCTGCCCACATGCTTTTGATACCAGGGGCGTGAAGTTGGGCTCAGACCGTTGGATTACAGAAAAGCTGAAGGCTAAAAATTCACTCTCCCGCATTCCCATCATGCCCTTGAGGAGTTTTCAATGGACTCTGTAAATATGCAGTAGCGGAGAGGGAAAATATGTCAAACATAAGCTGGGCTGAGAGCATTTCACCAACGAATAAGCAACACATGCTCATATAAAGCCGGGTACCTTGTTAAAATCCACAGCTGCCCACGGCGCTCCTTCTAATGCCGTTCTCAGAGCAGAGCACAGCCCCTGGGGACCGAGATCGGCCAACTGTGGCCCAACATAGAACATCTACTCCACCACCTTCCTGAAACTCTTAAGTATGTCCACCCAGACACCGTCTGCAGAGTCGCTCCCAGACTGATCACCCGCTCGCTTGTCTAATGTGATACCCTTGACACTAATAGGGTATAATCGATGGTCACTCTGGGAACGAGATGTCCGGAAACGTTGTCTTAGCCGACGATGAAGATTATATTGCAGTTTTAATACAGAGTTTAGATCATTTACAAACATGTGGCACGATTGAACTTAATGGGACAGTTTTTGTACGATATGGGAGTTGTGATTTTAGCACAGTGGTGCTGTTTAGTTATGATGTGAATTAGGGCAACCCGGATGTCTAATTCTCCATGGATTCTTTTGGGATTTCAAATGGGTTTATAGAATAGAGGTTTTCAATTTATGAGTGAAATAAGGTCTGTGGTTTATACTTGAAGACGCTCCTGTTTGTGTTCTGGAACTACATTTACGCATTTGGCAGACACTTTTATGCGAGTAAATAATGAAAGAAGTTTCATTTTTTGGTGAACTATACCTCACCTCTTCAGGTCTGGTGCATATTTTATATTTTTTACCTGAATTTAAAAGTTCCCTACCCACATACATAACATAGGTGTAAATTGATCTGTAAAAATGTCTTAGTTCTGATGAACACGAAGAAAGATATTTGGAAGAATGTTTGTAACCAAACAGTTCTTGGCCACCATTGACTACTATAGGAAAAATTACAATGCAGTCAAAAGTGCCCCAGAACTGTTTGCTATCCTACATTCTTCAAAATATCTTCTTTTGCATTCAACAGAGTAAAGAAATTTATAAAGCAATTTCCCCACTATGGTAGTCAGTGGTGACCAAGAACTGTTTGGTTACAAGCATTCTTCCAAAGATCTTTCTCTGTGTTCATTAGAACAAAGACATTTATACAGATTTGGAACAACTTGAGGGTGAGTAAATGAAGACAGAATTTGGTTGTGGGAAGATGAATTCAGACCTTATTGTGTTTTATAAGTAACATAAAGGAAAATGAATGGGACTGGTTAGAAAGCTGAGGTTTTAATGTTTCAAAAGTTACAAAAGGTTTCTTTCAAACCTTATAATAGTCTCTCGGTTTTCATGCAAAAGAACATTTTTTTAGTTCATTGTAATTGTTTTGTCATATTGGTGGCTTGGAGAACGAATTTACTGTTTTAAACTACATCGTAATATCATGATTACATTTTAATGCCTTCTTAAATTATTTTCTTAAATATAAATGACATACTAGTGATTTAATTAATCCTGATGTCAGCGTTATTATTTTGATTAAAACTTTAATTAATTGACAGCCTTGATTTAAAGCAGCATGCACATTGCAGTGGGGCGTGTGTCCTTAAAAGGTTTTTAAGTGAATTAACAAACTTGAATATCTTTTTTTAGTTTAAAGTTGTAGAATAAGAATGTAAAGAATGATTCAGAAAAACAGGAAATGAACTAGGAGCGGTGACTTGTAAAAGTGCAATTGTATTGTATATTTTCCCAAACAAATTCACCAGGCAAATAATCAAATGTTGCAACACAACAATTCCAGATAGCAGATCCCAAAGCAATCCTCAAAGAATTGGAAGCATGCAGAGAGAAAGAAACGTTTTCAGAGAAGCATTAAAAAAAAAAGTTTTCCATTTCAAGCTCTTCTTGTTTAGTTGTTTTTACTTTTGAAAAGAACAGCGGATACACCAGAACACCATAGCTCTCAGCAGACACACCACAACAACGTAGCTCTCTTCTGAGTTTTTGCATTTCCCTCTAGAAAGGCAATTTACAGATGCTCCACACGCACGCACACACACACACACACACACACACACAGACGCTGCTATACCTGCCTGTGTCGACTCGGCTCTGCTCTGCACCTGCTGATGTGATTGTTCAGCACTGCCCATCAGTGCACATAATGAAGTGCAAATCAGGCTAATGTGCTCACTGATGTGCTGGCTTTTAAAGATCAGCTCAAATTGATTTAGTCCCAGCACCCCTGAGCCATTAACAAATAATAAAACCGAATATAACAAATATATGTGTCCAGGGATTGAAAAAATCATTCCCCGCTGCCGAACACAGGATGCACAACCGGCACTGTTTGTTTTATCCGGCCCGGGGAAGGACATTATGCCCGTGTAGCATTTAGGAACACTTACGCAAAAACCTCTGTTTTTCACAGAGTACAAATGATGTTTATATTATACAGCTTGAGAAGCATTATTAGCAAATTATGCTTAAAAGACAGAGTGTGCTTTCGGTTTTAGTTAAGCTTCCCAGGTATGCTGAGATAGAGGAGAAAATGCAAACCATCAGCAAAAGAAAATAAAACTTGTAATTTAGGCACACATGGAAAGATAAGAAAAAAATAAATACACTCCAGGCAATTCAGTTACGTTTAGAAAGCATTTGTTACTGTATGAGGGCTGCTAAAATGTTTTGGCATTGTTCCATTTTAGAGTATGTAGAAATTGACCCAACATCGAGACGAGGAGATACATTTAGAAAAATCTCCGTTTTTTTACCCAAGAATAGAAAGCAATGATGAAGCGTGTAGGCGTTCACAGAGCAATCGTAAGCAAACAGCAAATCCTGAAATTGGATTGTCTGAAAACACATATGCACATTATTGTTCTTTGTTTCCTACCGCATTAGAGTTGTTATCACTGCGTTTTCTCACAAGGCACGCGAATTCACGCATTGTTAACTTTGCATTTTGTAGTGTAGTTCTTCACCCCTAATTAACACTCTGCCAGTTTCTGTTCTATACATCTATATATACAAGTATATATATATATATATATATTAATACAAATAAGCATTGAGCAAAATATAGAATACGTTGCTAGGGCTAATAAACAAGATTTGTTTCCAAAGTTCATCCAAAAATGAAAATTCTGTCATCATTTACTCACCTCTGTAATCTCTCCAGTAGCCGCATTGGCGATTGTCCCCGTCAACACTTCCAAACCAATTTAAATATTGAATCTTTATGGGATGATCCACCTTAACCTAGATACTCCTGTATGATTTGTAATTTTGATCAGCTTGGCATCAAACCCATGTCAGACAAGACTTACGTTAGCTGAGCAGCGAAGGTGGCAGAGCCAGCCGCGCTTCTCCACGGGGCTATAAAGGATTAGCATGAAATGGGGCTGATTAGATTTGTTTTTTAGAAGTTTTTTTTACTTTACCATCTTAAATGTTATTAAAGGGCAAGTTCACCCAAACATGAAAATTCTGTCATCATTTACTCGCCTTCGAGTTGCTCCAAATCTGTATACATTTCTTTGTTCTGATGAACACAGAGAAAGATATTTGGAAGACTGATTGTAACCCAACAGATTTTGCCCCCCATTCACTCCCATAGTAGGAAAAATCACTTTATAACTTTTTTGTTCTGTTGAACACACAAGAAGACATTTTGAAGAATGTAGGACACCAAACAGTTCTGGGGCAATTTTGACTAATTCCCCCCCCCACAAAAATGAATGGGGGAAAGCTCTGTTTGATTATAAGCATTCTTCCAAATATCTTTCTCTGTGTTCATCAGAACAAAGAAATTAATACAGATTTGGAACAACTCAAAGGTAAATGATAGAATTTTCATTTTTGGGTGAACCTGCCGTTTAATACTCTCTCAAGCAGCCAAAGGAATTTTGCTGTTTTGTGTCTGTCAAACGCTCGTGCGCATATATCTTTACAATTTATGATATAATTAGAGAACATAATGAATAGTCAATGAGTTGTATCCATCCTTATTGAAATATTTTGATGATTGCTGAAACTAATTCTTGTGGTAATGACTTTAGATCAACGTAATTTGCATATCTGTGTCTGTTGATTTGTCATTTGCATCTTTTTAGCATTGATGTTCTATAAATTCATCTCGGCTTCTCATTTTTAATTTCTCCTCTCTGTGAAGTATAGAGCTCAAGGTTAAATCAGCGTCTTTCCTCCCAAATATATTTTGCATAAGCGATCACAGAACAAGTTGAAGGAATTTGTTATAATCTCTTAAAATGTTGTGCATAGCATTTTTGTTTGTACTCAGGATGCTAAAGCCCTCCGCACTTATAGTTACATTTAATCTTCTGTCATGAAGTTGCATCGTAGAACAAGGTTTCAAACAATTATAGCCTTAATAAAAACGAGTGCTCTATTGGACTGCACTGATTTATTGAAAGGCCCTAAACTGTGACACAAAAATGGACCCGTTTTATATCCTGGCTGGTCCACTTGGCCATTCCATCCTCACCTCCTTAATCTCTCCAGTAGCCGCATTGGCGATTATCCCAGTCAACACTTCCAAACCAATTTAAATATTGGATCTTTATGGGATGATCCACCTTAACCTAGATACTCCTATATGATTTGTAATTTTGATCAGCTTGGCATCAAACCCAGGTCAGACAAGACTTACGTTAGTTGAGCAGCGAAGGTGGCAGGGCCAGCCGCGCTTCTCCATGGGGCTATGAAGGATTAGCATGAAGTGGGGCTGATTAGAGTCGAACTCATACCGCTTGCTGCCTGGCTGTGACCTCATTTCTGAAATGATTTACTGGGCATTCGTCCCACAACTCCTGTAAGTGCATGAAAAAGTGTATGTTTGCTTTCCCCCTGGCAAGAAAAACATTTTAGCTCGCTTGTCCTACAAACTAGACCAACTAATTCGTATTTCATTTATTTTAACTTTTTTATTACGGTTCATCCTGTTCCTACGCAATTTCCCTCAGCGTCGCCTGCGTCAGAATCTAACAGGCTATCAGGACTTAATTGGGGGCTTAATGCTAAATTCCTCTAGCCCAGATTGAGGCAGCGCTCCCAGGCATCATGAACCTTTCCATTATTTAGAGTTAGATATGCAGACCCAGCATTTAGATTCTAACGACCACATACAGTACAGAACTTAATATCTGAAAAAATCTTGACTGAATGAAGCACTGACTGCAGTTCCTGTGCTGCCATGTGCTTATACTTCCTCTCGTCTTCAGATTGGCTCTAAATGTGTACAGTAAATTGCACACAATCTGAATTATTGCATCACACAAATAATTCAAAAGTACTTTGACACTATTTTGGCATTGAGTTGTCAAGGCGCTATGCACTGGTTTAAAGATTTATGGCATGAAAGGATTTATTTTGCTTTGTTTTTTATCTTTGTACTTTTTTGATCCTTATTTCAATTTTTCTTCTGTCACTATAAGTAATTCGGCCCAGTGCGTCTCTTACGCTCTCTGTTTCACTGGCCGTTTTAATTACAGAATATAAAAATGACCATGAAAAATTTAGCACTGTTTACACGTGCTGTCATTTCATTCTTCAGAGAGAGAGATAAAAAGACAACATTTGTTGACTTATTTTTATATTACCTTTGCATTTACGCATTTGACTATTGGTACATCTGTGGTTTTTATTTTCTCCATCCCTTTTATTCTTACATCATGTGGAATGCTTTCTAAGCTGTTTTTCTTTCTTTAGTATTAACTTATTTTATTGTTTATTATTAACATATGACAGACATGGAGATCAAATAAGCATGTAAATGCTATTTTTGAAATTGTATGCTGTATTTTGTTTATATAGAAAATAAAATGTTAATAAAGTGAAAAAACATTTATACATTTGGCAGACGCTTTTATCCAATTGCATCAGTGCATTCACGCTATACATTTCATCAGTATGTGTGTCTCCTTTATCATGTCCTTATTTTACAATAACACTTATTTCTATGCCCCAAATGTAACTCATAGTTAATTTTTTCAGATGATAATGAAAAAATCTGATGAAAAAAGAATGAGCACCAATGCCCACAATGACACTTTATAACCATTCCATTCATCTCGTGTAATTTTGCTATTAGCATGATTTCATATTTACCTGAGCAGATGCTACTCTGCCCTTTGTTCTCTCTCTTTTTGGCTACTGTCGTAGTGTTGCCCTTACGGTTATATTGTATCTCATGCAAATCTTTGTTTTGTTAGTCTTAATTGCAACTTTCATGCAGACGTCTGTGCCAGCACAAGATGCCCATCCACATCTGTTGCCATATAATTGAGGTTACGTGTCCTGGGCTGAATAGACGTTGTCATGACGACATTTATGACCTCTTTAGAAGCCATCGTTCAGACAACGTCGGTATTTGCGCTAGAATTGGCTTCTCTAATGCACCGTGAATAAGACGGCCAGACTACAACGCAAGGCTCTGGTTATGACTTGAGCTACAGTTTCTATAGAAAAACCGCAGTGTTCATGATTGCCTGGAGCTATACGTTTTTTTTTAATCCCTCATTCTCACACGTGTCAGATCTACAGCCAGGATCTGTCAGCAGAACTTGAGATGGGTCAATACAAGACTTAGAGGTGGTTTTGAAGTGTCAAACGCCTACATTGTGTATATGCTCTCGGGGGTATGTTTTTGTGATAGTAGGTTGAATGAGACTGGCTAGGTTCCAACACCTACAGTGGTGAGCTGCGCTGCTGTCTACTTCCTACATAGACAGCTTCCTTCTATTTCAGCATCTTAACCGAAATGAAATTTCATAAGTGACTGTGTGTGCAGGTGGAAGACTACATAGATAGATAGCATAGATCAGGGGTCTCCAACCTTTTTGTAAGCGAGGGCTACCTGAATATATAAAATCATCTAGAGGGCTACTTGTTGATAAAATACTTTCACACTTTAATCATGTGATGCCTTATTTTTAGGCACATACAAATTTGACTTAACAATTTTAAGTTAGATTTAAATGTGTTGTTACCTTGTGGTGTTCAATACAATATATGTGCTTTACCAACGCTCGTTTTGGGGGGAATTAACGTGTAATATAGATTAGTGAAATACATCGTATTGTTAAAATACTATATATTAAACATGTAATGGTGCTATAATACAAAACTTTAGTTTAGTCATGACCTGCAGCGTTTAAATACAAACGTGACTGTGGTTCCGTCAGGTATGGCTGTGTCCCGTTTTATGAAGCTTCACAGAGATTTAATAATGTTCCGAGCATGGATTTACTTTATTACACGTAAGGATTTAAACCTTAACTGGTACTACAGTTTGTTGTCATCACGTGTGATACAGATGCAGAATGCAGATGTGATTGAGCCACAGCACGTCAGCTACTGAAGATCATATGGTCTATTGGTGAAAGCGCTAGTGTTAGCTAATGCTAAAGAATAAACGTAACACTGGATACATTAATTTGGTTTTATTTGTACAAACTGTAATGTAAATAAAAATAACGTAAATATATAGGCTACTTATGACATTTCTGTACTGTACGTAATATGCATTATATGTGCTTGTGCAGTCATCCATATCTTAGTTCTTAGTGTGTACTTTTTTGTGTGTAACTAAAATGTCTTTGTATGCAGCTGTGACATGACAATAAAGATATTGTATTTTCAAAATGTGATCCATTAATGTAAGCTTGTATATAATAACTGATACACAGAAATTGTCAGGTAAAATGCAAATACATAAACTATTAAATACGTCAAACAAATGCTTTTGATTTAAATAAGGTTTCATATTGGAATATTGTAAAGTAAAATATTTAAAATGATTAAAATGAATGGACTATATGAAATTCTCACAATACACAGTAAAAATTTTCACTACTATTTCAAAAGATGTCCCTGTTCTTCTCATGTTATCCCGGCTCTTAACCATTTCTCATATTTCTTGTGGTTAACAGTACGACTTTGTCTGTGATCCTTGGAAAACTTCACAAAATTTAAACAATAAATTGAAGCTTTAGGTCACAGCTAACCTTTGGTGTGTCCTGCTCCTAAACTTGTGTCTTCTCTGACTTCATCATAATTCTGAAACATGTCGTCCTCTCCCTGATCTCCTGTCATCTGATTCTGACTGGGAGCTGAGAAAATACATATAGCCTAGTATTAATGATTTGATTAATGATATTCGTAACATAACAATGGGAGGTAAGTGAGAACGTTATAATTTCTAAAAAAATCAATGTCATCAACTTAAGGTGAATTGTGTAACAAATTAAAAACCGATTCAGTATTTAAACAATATTTATACCCTTTAAAAGCCAAGCGATGTCTGTTTCTTTACAGCAAACCTGCATATTAGAGCCATATGACTGATGTGTCTTACCGGGAACTGTGTTATTGATATCTGGTCAGACTCATACAGATTTGTTGTTTAAAGGTAAAGATATTTAAGGGCTGAAAATCGTTGATAAACTCGGTGTAAAGATGATGTCATTCAGTGTTATCCAGCCTTAACGTTACGTGCTACGTGCTAATTGCAATAGCGTCCAAGCTGTCCATGTATTTTTAAACGGACAGTTTAAAGTAGCCTACTTCTTTACTTGACAGGGGAGCAGCTGACAGTATCACAATGCTGACGAACATCATTTATTGTAATCCGGCGAACTTTGTGTAAGCAACGAGTACAAATATTCATCTTCTTCTCTGTCACGTTCACAGCTCTAGGTAGAGATGAATGGCTTCCAGTGGGGCAGCGGATGTGTTTTCTCCCCCTGAGTGTAAACGCGGAAGCGGCCGTGCATTGAGTGCATTTAAGGACTTGTGACTTGCCTGATTAAATAAAGAAAATGACTCGACTTGACTTGGGATCCAGTGACTCGTGACTTGAACTTCATGACTTGGCAAGACTTTACTGTATAACAACTGTAATTAATTCTTTTAAATATACATTGCAACATTGTTAAACAAAACGCAAGACACAGAGCGGAACCAATGATCTGAGTCTGCGCGAGTGCACGTTTCATGACGCTGCACGAGCACAGAAATAACAGCGTGCCAAATACAGAGAGCAAAAGAATCTCCCAAGAGGTTTTCTTTTCGATATAAACACTTCGACACTGACAATATTGACTAAGAAGATTTGCTGTATGCATTTACAAAGGCAGGATATCGACACTTCGAAAAGAAAAGGTATGTAAGCTGTTAACTGTTATTCGACTAAAATCTGAGAATGTGGAAACAGCATTGGTTTTATATTATTTGTCTCTAAATTTATATTACGTCTGTCATTAAATTAAAGGAATTATAAATTATTAATGGCATGTTTGTAATTCGCGACGTCAAACTAAAATTTGATGGCATATAGCCTCTCAAAAGTGCTTTATTGTGTCACTCTTGACGCACGGAAAATAATAAGGAATTGTACAACAGTGACCGCAGTGTTTTATCAATTTGTGATGTTTTTCTTGCATCCAAAATCCTAGATATATAAGCAAAATGGCTGTAGTAGGCATTTGTCCTCGTTAGTTTATTTAGGACGTATTAAATAACAATCTTTAATGTGACTCGGGAAGAACGGGTCGTCTCGGGGAGTGATTCGTTCAGCCGCGCATGGGCAACATTCTATGGGTCCTGTACTGGAATTAGTGAATTAACTAATTTCTAGGTGTGTTCGCGCTCATGCGGCGCTGCGCAGACCGATCGGCGAGATTAGCCGCTTGCAGTAGAGGGAGGAGTTGAAAAAGGAGCAGTCAAGTCGGACACCTGCTGCTTGCCGTAGTGACGTTCGCACCGTGTTTCCTTTTCAAAGTGCGATTGAAGTGGATTAGAATACTGGATTTGTCCAATAAACAAACGTTTAAATTAAAAAGTAGCAACCATATACTCTTCATATTGCAAATGTTATGTGCTGCTTAACACTGTGTGCCTAAATATCATGGTAAACATAAGCATTAAATTACCAACGGAGTCTGTATTCATTTCATTTTTATTTTATTAAACAACACAAAATAACATGTTTATTATATCTGTACGAACAGAGTTTTAGCTGTTTTAAAAACATGCATTAATAAGTATTAGTTGAACTGAGGGTGTTATAATAAACCTGAAATGCACGTGATCGTTGTCTAGCCAAACGAACGACTCAAACCCGAAGACTTGAGAGGTGAACTAATCAATTCTCTTTCTGGCTCTGACTGCATTGGTTTAGCTTACGAAGCTGTCACGTGATGAACGAACGACTCAAACCCGAGGACTTGTCAGATAAGAGGTGTGGTGAGCTAATCATAGACTAAAGACCCAGGTAAACAATGAATTCATCTTTTCTGTTTCTTATAGCATTATAGTTTTGTATTGTTTGTAATGTGATCAACGTTTGCATAAGTAGTAGATGTGTTAGGAAAGTAACATGTAACATTTTAATTATATTTGCTAAAATGAACGATATGACTCGAAAAAAGATTCGTTCATTTTGATGCTGAACGAGACTCAAAGGTACGAGTCAGTAAAATGATCCGAACTTCCCATCACTAGTCTTTCCGCAACACAATAAAAACGTTTACTGAACGAATCCCAGGTATTGAACGAATCGATTGCATGATTCAGTAACCCATTCTTGCTTAGGGATGGGTACCGAAAACTGGTACTTTTTTGGACCGGTACATAATTGGGTCGATACCAGAGTATCGATAAGCTTCATGACAAACTATACTGTTATCGATACTTGCGTTGTTTTATCTCTGTGTAATCGTGCGTTAAATGGCGAATTAGAGGCTGCCGCCTGTCATTTTCCATCCCCGAATGATGTCCGAATGGCCGAAGTTTGCTTGACGTATGTGTGATATCTAGGGCCATATGATTTCCGCGATGTTTTTGCAATCTGATCGTGTTTATGAGTGAAAGAGTGGCATGGTTGCGCTTGTGGAGCTTTCAGCGTCCGCATCTCACAACGAGGAAGCTTCCGTCAAAACCTCTTTGCGGCAACCCGTCAAAATAAAAGTCCTTTTTTTGAGAACAAGTTATAACATTGTTTTTAAAGGGGTCATTTTACGCGGCTAAAACGAATATTATTGTTTGCTTTAGATGTATTACAATGTGTATACACGATTTAAGGTTAAAAAACGCAGTATTTTCCACATACCGTGCATGTTTGTATCTCCTCTTTGCCCCGCCTCTCTGAAACGCGAGGATATTTTACAAAGCTCATCGCTCTGAAAAGCGAGGTGTGCTATGATTGGCCAGTTCACTACTGCGTAGTGATTGGTGGAATACTGCAATTGTGTGACGGAAATGTAATGCCTCTTACCATATTCGGAACATCAGGTTTCAAATAAAATCTAACCATTCGTTTTTTGTTGACTCATCTTTTGGCAGAGAAAACAAAGAGGCTTTCTTTTGGCAACGGAACACACAGCGTCTCCACGACATGGCTGCTCCGGCGGCGGTACAATGAGATTTACAAGACCGCCCACATTACTTGCATGTAGATTTGGGCGGTTTTAGTCAAATCACTCCACGAGCTGACGTTAAGTTGTGGGGGTGTGGTTACACGAGGCGTTTCAGGCAGGTCTGGGTGAGCATTCGCTTCTAGATAAAATACATCTTTTGTTCCGACACTTAAATTTTTGCAATTTCACGTGTCTAATACATGCATGGGCAACTTATAACACACAAAAGACAAAGAAAAACACGTACTTCCGGCGAATGACTCTTTTAATAATTCGGCCACGGAGTATATTTACTTTCTTTATTAAATTGAAGTAAATGTGCTAGTAAAAGTATAAAAAATAGTACATATAATTAAAAAAATTACTTGCTTAGAAAATAGTACTTAAATTTATGTAGACCTAAAACCAGAAAGGAAAAAAAAGAAATACGGTCTACCAGCCAAATAACCATAGTGATGTCAAATAAATATGTTGAATTACTTTAAGCATGTGCTCCAATGCACATGCTTAGTGCCGTAAGTGGTATGCTAAGGAACACACACACGTTTTGTTATGTGGCATTTTCTGTTTGCTCATAAGTATTTGTAAACTGCCGTTCTAAAGCTCAGCTGTAATAAAGAAACTTAAAATGTTTAACATCTTTTTACATCATGTGTTTTTGCATCAAATTATAGAGCGTAGTATCGATAACAGTATTGATAAGTACCGGTATCGATAAGCAGTATCGATATCGGTATTGATATCGATAAAATCTTAACGTTACCCATCCCTATTCTTGCTTGTTCATGAATGAATCAACTGTTTTAAACGAATGAGTTAAATGAACGCTTCTGTGACTCACTCATTAAAACAGTCATTTGCTACAACCTGCTAGCTTCATAATTAAAATAATAATTTCATACTTTATATTCAAAGTGTTGTATTTAAAATATTATTATTTAAAATGTATAATTAAATTCATTTCTGAGGAAAAAATAAAATATGATTATATTCTGTTTGGTACTGTGACTCGATTTGACTTGATCTTTAGCAGGACTCTACTTGACTTGCTTGAGGTAAGCAGCTGACTTGACTTGCTTGGTTTGTTTGCACTGTGACTTGAGACTTACTTGAGACTTGAACATGTGTGACTTGCCCCCATCTCTGCTATACACGATGCAGTATTAATTTGTATATATTAAAATATAAAATCATTTTAATTTTACTAAGCTTATTCATTAAAATTCATTAAATGCATTTAATATGCATCATGGGATTTCATATGGGAGTCCTCCAAAGTTATGTGTGATGCTGCCTTAACATTTATCAAAAAGCATGAATCTTTGCTACAGTGTAGGCAGCATGTGTTAAAATACTGACTATGTAGACAACTTATTTCATTTTGAAACAAAGCAACATGCGTACATCTAATTTATAGTAATACAACTTAAACCAGGTCCACTGTCTACCTCATGCATCCCACGAACACTGTCTGTTTTACCTGTAAGTTTTGACAGAGAACCGAGATTTTTGTACTTGTCTCCGTACCTCTGTGTTCTCTGATCTACATTCAGCCCAAGCATGTCTTTTCCAGCATGCACGGTTTTGTGTACTCGGAGTTCTCCTCCTCCCTTTTCAGCTGTTGATTATTTTACAGACAGAAAAATTGCAATTGAACAGCTGATTAGGTACCTGAGATTACTTTCGTATTGAAAGGTTAATCGAAACTCATCTCTTAGACTGCTCTCCGTAAAACCGCTGGCTATGTTTCGAATGAACTGTAAAGACAAAATGAAGGTAATGAGTCGGCTACAAAGGCCGTGCTACCTGGCCTCTCCATTCTCTGTGGAGTTAGTGGCAGTCTGTTTAAAGCCTGCTGTGATTTCAACACGTGGAGAGAACGAAACATCATCTCATTTGAAGTCTCCAGGATTTTAGAGCTGTTTTTACCCTTCTCTGTCGTGAACTCAACGCTCTGTTTATCGATGCAGAGACTGTCAAGGTTATGCCGGACTTTTTCCGAACCGTCTCTTCAAAAGAGAGACTGTGTGTTGTCTTCTTCTCTCACCTTAATGAAATGCTTGTTATCTTCTCTTTCATGTGCCCCATCAAATTTTATTCCTCCTCCTCTTCAGCGTCTCGGTCGAAATCAAAACTGCAGTTTCTGTCCTACAAAAGAATGAGGGTAGTTTCATCAGGAAGGTTGAGACTGAAATGTTCTTATGCATATTTAAGGAAATAGTTTATTAAAAAAAGAAAATAATGTCATTATTTTATTACCCTCATGTTGTTCTTATTGGTTGTGCTGTCTTTTTTTCTGTGTCTAGCCTGCGTTCATCTCCAGATAAAACGTATTATAATTTAATTTGATTCTCCAAACTGCATTTGTTTTCCTACGTTTTAAGATTCTAATCAACGTGTGGGTTTTGTTTATACTTTTGAAGCACTTTTGAAGTTTTTAACAGAGATTGCGATATAGAGGCAAGTTACAGAAAGAAGCAGCTTTAGTCACTATGACTTCACCACTATAACTTCATAAGATTCTTTAATAATATCTACTTTTGTTTCCCACAAAGCACATGAGAAGAACATAAGGACAAGTATATAATAAACAGAATTTTAATTTCTAGTTGAAGGCATTTCTTAGAAGCCAAATTAAAATAAAGATCTGCTCAAGCTCTGAGCAGATTGTACCAGACATATAAAGACAGCTCATATAATTGACCCATCTCATCTCTGATAAGCAAGAGAGCGCACAATCCCATTAAAGACGTATCTCGTACACTCCCAAGTAGCCAGCTTTAACACGAGGTGCAGGATTTAAAGGGTATTTTATAGTATCTCATTATCGGCTGCGAACCATGGGTACAGCTGGTATGCCAAGACCGCACCAAGATCTTGCACGGTTTTATAATTATGTTAATCTGATTCAGCTCTATAAGGGCTGTGCAGGTGAGGTTATGATCAGAGCAGAATCAGGCTGTCTGAGTCTGAACACACTTGAACTGTCATTGTCAGAGAAGATTTTAATCAACGTGAGGTTCAAAGTTTCACCCGTGTCCTTGCAGCATCAACCATGTTCGTTTGCTGTGGGAGTTGTCGGACAGTCGCACAGCAGCGATTCTGAGGAATAATACATAAGCACTTAAATAGGAAATTAGATGGTGCTGTGAAATAATTCATATGAGGTTAAAGTGAAAATTAAATTATTCTGTTTGATGTACGCAATTAGTTTGGAAGAAAGCTCCTGCTGGTTGGCCTGTGTGGCACGTGGCTTTTCCACTGAATGAGATCATCAGGTCTCTCCGAGATGTTTCGAGATATTTAAAGAATAATCAGAAGTCAATTGGTGTTACGTTTAGCTTGATGCTACTGTAAGTTTAAAGACTTGTCAAAGACTTGTGACAATAGCCAGGTTTCTGGTTTTATGCACATTTCGAAGTTTCGTAATGGAAACGCCAAATTCGAAATAAACATTAATTCCCAAAAAAGTTTTTACTTTCGCTTGAGGTGGTTTTTCTTTTTCATGCGAATAATGGGAGACGGAAACGCTTTTAGCGAATAAATTCCTCTAAACATGCACTGAGACGGCGTAACCTGACTAATCAAAGTATTGATCTCACACAGCATCTGAAATGTTGTTGTGGTCATTCTTAAAAGCCTGAGCAAAGTCGTCAAAGTATTTCTGTTATTGCCTTTCAGAACTGTCACGACTGCGTTTCCCAAACAGCAGGCATCCACAAAAGCACTGCATTTATTGTGTTTCGTCTGCTTGCGCAAGTAATTATTATATATTTACATTTACATTTAGTCATTTAGCAGACGCTTTTATCCAAATGGAAACGATTCGCAATGATTTATACAATATTCCAATTTTGTGCATTAGCTAAATTCACAACTTTGGATGGAAACCTGGCTAATAATAAAGATATCAAGATTCTATTTTCACAGACTGTTCTTTACATTATGTTGGATGATTTTATATAGTAAATCACAAAAAAATCTTTAGCTAGGTTTTCACAGCCAAGGTTACTTTTAATCAGTATGTGTGATCCCTGGAACACCTTTGTGCTGCAAACAATACAATACCAACTGAGCCACAGAAACACAACCTATAGGCTTTAGGTTATGTCACACCTATTATATAATTTGCTATTGCTAGTCAGTGTCTTGAATGTACTTAAATATAAAGTAAATATGTACTCTAAAGTTTGTTGGTCAACTTTCAGGAGTGGGCTTCACAAACCTGCACATCACGTCTCGCAAACTTTCGCCTTTATCTTTAGCCCATTCTGAAGTGGGACATCTACTTCTGAGACTCTCCCTCTACCATCTGTCTTCAGTGGCGTTCTGGAGACTCTCTCCTCCTCCCTGTCGGTGTGACAAATCTGAGGAATGCTAGTGCACTTTCCTTCTCATTGATTAGAAGAAGCAGCGTGCTTTGCTGCGTCAGGCTCATTAATGGGCTCCATTAGCTTGGCTCCCCAGGCATGGCGGTGGTGAGTTAGTCTGATGGTAAACACAGATGCGCTTGGTGAGGCAGGTGACAGCTCGTCTCTCTCAGGGAAGTTGCTAATAGCAGTCACAACAGGGACCCGTTCCATCAAACTCTTTTCTGTAGACACCTCCTCTTTTCCAGCGAATGATGACCAGAGGATGCTTGGAAAAATGAACCGTCGAGATCCATATCGGTGTGATCGGTAAAATGAAGGATGGGAATCTGCGCTCTGAAACCGCTGGTCTGGCCACCGAGACAGATTTGAGATGAGGCTGAATGTTATTTCTTGTGGATCACAATAGCGGGGGTTGATCTCTGATAAGCGCTGAATTTCGTGAACGCCATTGGGGGAACACTCATTCGACCCGCTGCTTCAAAAGCGTCATGCTTGTGATACGATTAAACCCGATAATTAAGAGCCTCTTGTAAATACTCAAAACCTCTTATGTTCTCATGAATTAACACAAAGTCTCACATTGCATTTCTTGAGTCTGTCCTAAAAGGTTGTCATGTTGATTGGGACCCTCTTGTAAATCTACGATGTCAATCAGCCTCCATTAGTATTGCTCGGTGTGTTTCGGGATTCGTCTGTGCATAGTAAGTGTAGATATGCTCGGCCTGAGCCCAACGTGTATCAGAGCTTCACAGAGGTGTCGGAGGAAAGCTCCAGGTCCGGATATTAGCCTCTCCTCCATCCCACCAGGGACCCCAGCTAATCACAGCCTCATTATTCCAGCCCAGACAGAAAAAGAGAGAGAAAGAGGGAGGATGAGAAAGCGATGTGTGTGTTCGCTGTGTAATACAAGGAAACACTGAAAGGCCGTGTAGAGATTAGTTTAGTATGGCGAAGGCTACGAATCTGACAGCGTTAATCTCATTTCCCATTTGCCATGTTGTCATGGCCCAATACGTTTAACGAGGGTAATAATGAAAAGAGGGGAACCAGACTCATTAATTAAATTATCTCCCTTATCCGCGCATGTCTCCAGTCCACTTATCACAGCTCTGATTGGCTCCAACTTCCTGGGTTTCGCTCGGGCAAATGCCAGATATCGTTCATTTTGTTTCAAATAGCCTGGCCTTGCACGAAGCACAATTTCTTTATTCTGTAATTCGGTTTTGCCGCCGGGTACAAGGAGGTCATTTAGTCCTGAACCCAGTCTGGAGCAGAATTTGGTTCTGATGGGTCTGAACCATAGAGTAAGTAAAGAGACTACAGTTTGGAAAAATATTTTTTATCATTTTGAAGCTTTTAGGATAATTCAACCGAAATCCTTTCGCCTGTTTTAGTGAAACCTTGAAAGGTCTTTTTACTGTATTTCACCTGTATTTCAAAATGCACTCCAGTCTCTTACCTGCTGTTTTGGGAGAAGCTTTGCAAGCGGCGAAAAATGTCCTTCAGTATTATACATGCAACTTTTACATGCAAATTTGTTTCATGCATCCAGGGGCACAGCGTTTCTGCTGTGCAAAAATAGATTTTTTTGGATGGATCACAGTTTTTCCTTTTTATAAAAATTTACTCAATGAAAAAGGCAGATTGTGTGTGACTGGATTAAGTCAGATGTATTTTTTCAACAATAGCCAAATAGTTTACATGTTGTTTCAAAAGAGCCTTTAATGGATTTTTTAATTATTTTTACACAGTGCTCTATGTGAGTGTCTCAGTGAAGCCAGAAAAATGGTGTCTCGTTCAAATACCTCTCTTAAAGGTCAGCTTTGTCCATGGGCTGATTTGACACCCTTCATTTAATCAGATATAGCTGAGAGGTTTAAAATGGCTCACCCAGTTCTTTCTAGGGCTGTGCAAAAATATCTGTGATAAATATATGTGATAATCAGTGATACCGCTACTATCTATATATTTTTTTAAGTCATGTCATATACATACGGCCAAAAGTAAGTGGAAGAGAGCATGGCGAAAAATATAAGAACGCTTGGAGCTCTCAGAGCTGATGTGTGGGTGTGCTTTGGTTTTCAAAATAAGTCATGGAGTAATGAGTTATATAAAATAATGCTGTTTGTAGGCTTCGCAAGTCATGACACAAGTCACTTGGCTACTGCAGTGCATTAGACAAAAAGTTTATTAAGAAAAGTAACAATGACATTTATTGTGCTTTCACGGATATGACATAAGCGCATTTACAGCACGGATGAACCAGAGGTTTTATACTGCCCATGTTCAATGTTTTAACTATAATGCACCACAACAGCCAAGTGACTTGCGTGAGCCACCTTATTCCCCTGTGCTACCCACATGAGGGGCGCAATCCACAGTTTGAGAACCCAAACCTCAGATCTAAAGGTCCATGCATCGCACATCATGGCCACTCTGCAGAGGTAAGGGATGTTTTTACACTTATCCTTACAGAAAACCCCCGGTGGTGCACAGCATGTTGTATTTCTAGCTCTACTTTTTACATTTTCTATTTAAAGTATTGCAATATATCGCAAATGTGTATCGTATCAAAATACATAGCAATATATTGTATCGTGATCCATCTATCGTGATATGTATCGTATCGGGAGGCACTTGCCAATACACAGCCCTAGTTCTTTCCCTTCACGCTTTCCTTCTTTCATTCTCATCTCATTTATTATCATGTATTATATTTTTATTTTATATCCTTAATGTTTTATATTTCCTAAATGCATACACATATATTTGCATATCTTTTTACATTTTCACAAAATTACAGTTAATTAAAATGCATTAAAATATTCTGTTCATTAAAACTCTTAAAATAGTTTTTATTGCCTCACACATCATATGCTTCATAATTCAATTAATTATGATCATGATTCATTATAATCATCATAATTACAGTCATGCTGTTCATTGGCACTTTTGTCTCCTTGGTGATTAAATACATTTCCTTCAAAAAAATTATTATGGGATTATTAGTGGCAAAGTTGTTGGTGGTGATGGTAACAATGACACAGCTGAGGGGCATGATTAAAAATGCAAGAGTGCTTTTGAAAATGCAATAATTCATATTTTTTGGATGGATTTTCATATTTTAGCGTTGACAGTCTGGGTCTAGGACAAGGGTAAAATAATAAATTTTAAATAAAAGGTTTTTGAAAAGTTTCCAAGACTGTGATATTTATAACTAAATGGAAATAAAGTTGAAATCTGTTAGCTGTAATAAAACTCGACCCCTGCTGAGTTGAAAATCGGTGTTTTCTTGTACTGTTTTAGAGACACAACAAATCAGCCCCATGAGCCAAATGTCTTTGTCAAAAGATACAAGCATTCGCCTCTGCCTTTGTGCTTTCAGTGAACAAGCTCCTTCATGTCCAAATATTGATAATTCACGTCTCCTTGTATTGTTATTGGATTGCAAGCACTGACATCAACCAGGTCCGCAGACACGTCCAAAGAAAAAAAGAGTTAAGTTGGAAATCCGCTCTGTCTTTTTCAAATGCAAGGCTTGACATTTTACTCCTCTGATATCATTCTTCCTTTGACATGTACGGATGTCTCATCATAGCTTGGGAAGATGTAAGGCTCACGCACCTGTTGGGAATGAGCGTTGGCCTTTCTTGTGAAGAACGCCCCGCTCGCTGGCAGGTAATGGCTTACATCTTGAGTGGCAGGAACCTCTGTAATGAAACTGATGTCACAGGTTTAGCTGCAGGGGAAAGCCTGGCACATTGTACCCGGTCTGGCACACTGGGACTTCATCCAGCCCACATCAGTATTGCCAAGTGCTCAAGAATCCGTCTATCAATCTTTAATGCAAGCACTTTTCCATTCAGCCAGCCTTTATATCAGGCCATTCACCTCCTGTCTGCCATCGGGCTGAAGATGAAGGCTTCGTTTTAATACTCGTCTCTGTTGCAGGCCATATTAATGTACTCATGTCAGGTCTCAATAAACTGACTGATGGGAGAGAGACCTCAGTTAGGTTTTCTTTTTGGTCTACTTCTGTTTTTTATTTTTATTTAATCTTACATATATATAGTTAAGTCTTAAAGATATTTGTTAAACATTTTGATTTGGTCATGAAACAGGAAGTTCTTCTGAACCAGCGTTGGGTCAGCTTTGAGTGTTCTCTAAAGTTGCAGAAAAGGACGATTTTTGACACAGTAATAATGTATTGTCATTGGGGCTGAAACGATTCCTCGAGTAACTCGAGTTATTTGAATACAAAAAATCATCGAGGCAATTTTTGTTCCCTCGAAGCCTCGTTTAATCCATTTAACTACAGTACACACGGATCACTGCGTTTCCCCACGGACCGTTATTACTGACGCACAGCCCGCTAAACTCTATTCATGTTACAGGGCTCTCAAGTCTCACGCATTCACCGTGAGAGACACGCATTTTAGTCTGTTCACACGCTCACACGTATGTCTCATGCTGATAAATAACTGATAGCTTATTGAAATGGTGAACTGCTATTTTACTTGGTTTTAGTCTATTTTGCGAGTGAAACTTGTTTTCCGGCTGCATTGAGTCCATCAAACTAGATGCGGACTTGTGGACGCCGAATGTTATTTACACATGTCATCTGGCTGTTCTGTGTGTCTGTGAATGAACTGCACAGTTTAACGTGCTACACGCGTGATGCTCATAAATTTGTCTGCGTCTGTGCTGAATGAGGACATGAACACATGAACTTCACCCCCAGAGTTGCTCTGAGGTTTATTTCATAACATTTTACTGAGTGAAGCTAACACACTAAAAAAATAAGCGTCTTCCGACGACCTGCCAAAATAAAAGTCCGGGTAACTCGGTATTTTTATGTGGACAAATATATTACTATTTAATATTAAAAAAAGAAACTACAACTAATTTAGATAAACTAAATGCATCATGCATAAGCTGAAGTTAGTTGTTTACCTTTGAAATTATTCTTTCTATTTTTATTAATGTTTCATATTTATACATTTGTATTAGGCCTATATTGCATTTTGAATGTAATATGGCAATGGAATGTACTAAATGGGTTTAGTTTTCACAGATATGAATGTATGCAATTTCAGCAATAAATATGTAAATTTTTCTAAAAAGGAAACAAATTAGTTGTTCATTTTAAGAGACCTGTCTTATTTTCTCTTGTATATTTAGTATTGCTCTTTAATAAAGAAAACGTACTTATTATCCGAATACCCGATTAATTGATGGAAAAATCAGTAGAATACTCGATTACTAAAATAATAGATAGCTGCAGCCCTAATTGTCATAATGTGGACACCATAGATCGGATTAGTCTTGGAAGTATTTGGTAAGAAATGTTTCATTTCATTGTAGGATTGTGTTTGGATTGTATATTGCAGACATAATATTTTAGCACATCTTTCATTGTCATCTCATCTGAAATACGGAAGACCTGAGATTACAAGGATTTTTTCTCAAAAGCAGTGGAAGAGTAAAGCAAAAGTCTTAATTTGCTCTCCATTCAATCTTATTGATGTCTAGGTAGAGCTGTGCAATTAATCGAAAATAATTGTAATCGTCAATTTTGGCCTTCAACAATTACAAAAACAAAATAATCGAGGTAAAACGATTATTGTGCCACTGTCACGATAGGTGGTGTGGAGAACCCAAATGCAGGCAACAGGAACAAAAGGGTTAACACACTGAACAGCTTTATTAAATAAACAGAACAAAAACCACCCACGATGGGGGACAAACGAGGTAACTAAATATATCAAAAGGAGTAAACCAAAACCTTCTCACAATGGGGCAGAATGAGAACTAAGAAATAATCAAAACTCACACTGACTAACACAGGCAAGACGAAGCAAGACAAGGCAGGAACTCAAGGGACAAGCACATAAAGAACAGCAGCATCTACATACAGGTCAGCACACGGTACACGTACATACACACAGAACGCAATCCAAAGGCACAAGACAAAGAAACATGAGGGCATTTATAGGGGAAGACAAACGAGGGAAGACAAACGAAGGCAGGGGTGGAACATAAAACACTCAGGGAAAGATAACAAGGAAACGAGAGGGGCGGGGCCAATGACGAGACACTGGAGAGAACGTGTATTATTGTCAAAAGGACAATAATATGTTTCTCTCCACACATAACCAAAGACTTTGCCATGACTCTGCTACAGGACCAAGAAAAACATGACTAAGGAAGCAGAGCCATGACAGAAGCCCCCCCTTTAATGAGCACCTCCAGGTGCTCACCAAGGGGTAGACGGACAAGACAAGGAAGACTGAGACAAAGACAAGACCAGACAAAACATGGAGAACAGAATAAGAGGCAGACAAGACAAAATAACAAGGGGACTTGGGTGAGACAATAAAAACAACAAACATGGGAGGGGGGAGGGACCAAAGCAGGGCCAATAGGGGACAGTCCATGGGGGTGGGGAGAAGTCCCAGTCCCCGGCTGCGCTCGCGGGCGCGGAGTCCTGGGGGACTTAGGGGAAGTCCTGGGGGGGACAGTCTTTGACCCTGGGAGTTTCCCAGGGGCCGGCTTGGCTGCCAGACTCGGGACCGGCTGGAAGGCCGGCTGGACAGGGCTTGACGCCGGCTGGAAGGCCGGCTGGGGCGCCGGACTGGACATCGGACTGGGCGCCGGCTGGACCACCGGACTGGGCGCCGGCTGGACCACCGGACTGGACGCCGGCTGGACCACCGGACTGGACGGCCAATGACGAGACACTGGAGAGAACGTGTATTATTGTCAAAAGGACAATAATATGTTTCTCTCCACACATAACCAAAGACTTTGCCATGACTCTGCTACAGGACCAAGAAAAACATGACTAAGGAAGCAGAGCCATGACAGCCACATTCCATTTTTCAAGGATCCTCTCTTTTCTTGTGGTATAAATCCACAGCGCACCCCTTTTCTTACAGTGGGTCAGCTGTGCTATTTCTTTACATTTATTTTTCAGTTGAATTCACAGTGTAAAAGCAAAGTTATTCATTTTCTATGTTGTTTTAAAAGTTAATGAGTAATCTTGTTAAATAATCGGGATCTCAATATTGGCCAAAATAATCGTGATTATGTTTCTTGTCATAATCGAGCAGCCCTAGGCGAAACATTTGAGATGCTTTTTGTGATTTTTCTATAGATTGAAATGGATGAATTATTTAGTCTTTCCCTCCACACCTCCATTTATTTTCTTTTTCACTTCAGGTCTTTTGTGAACCACTAAACACACCGTTTGCTAATATGGTCTTTTGTAGCAATTAAATGCTGTTTGGGTGGTAGAATAATCGACACCCCAGGCTATCTGTGCTGGCCTGGTTCAAATATGTATGTGTGTGTGCCGTGTGTTGGTGTCTGTGTAATATATCATAAATGATTCCTCTCACATGCAAGCAGCTAGAAGCGGCTCTGGTTTTTAAAAGACGGCAGGTGTTGAATCTAAGTTCATGTTTAGCATTGTCTCTTTCTTCTTCTGTTTTCCCACTGTGACAAAGTAGAAAGATTTTAAATGAAGATTGTGTTCAGGCGGCAGCAGAATACAATTGTCAGTCCTGTTTTACAGGGCCAAATATGGTTCTGTTCACACAGAAGTTCAGAAACATATTTAAATGAGAGTTTATTTGTAATTGTAAATTAAGATAGTGTGTATTTTAATCACGATCATTACTGTATGAACACAGTAGCTATGATGAGGATAGAAAGTGGATTGACTACCCTTCTGTACACACAGACATTATTGAATATTAAACCCTACATGGTCATTTTCAATAACAGAGACATTTAGTAAACCAAGCTTAAAGTCCCAGTGAAATAAAAAAAGACAATTCTTATTTTTTCATGAAATATTGCAGCGTTTATAGTAAATAGCTTATCAATGTGGGTCATGTTCGTTTTAAAATATATGTACCCTCATAATCTTCAGTTAAAATCTGAAAATGCACTTCCGCCCTGAAATGACTATCCATCTCAAATGACGTGAATTAGACCGCTTGGCCGGAACATCCGTTAACTCCTCCCCTTCAACTGTCAGTCTGCTGCCAGCTTCATTTCAAAATCAATGCAACAGCTGTTTTTACACATTCTGTCAATTCGCATTGAAAAATGCAAGCCACGCCCACTAATTTTCTCCTTTGAAATTCCTTTTCACTCGGAAATGTGTACGAATACGGAAGTAAAAACGATCGCAACGTCTGGTTCACGGCGACTTTGAAGTATCCTTACTCAATACCGATTTGATTCTGCTCGGTCAATAGTACCGTAGTCCACTGTAGACGTCTGCTGAGGGAATTCAGGCCACAATTATGAGCCGCACGGACAGCAGAATGCAGCCCGTACACAAGAGAGACCTGACACGTACTCCAAAAACTGTCACAGCATGTGATTTGTGACGAATACTGGAATCATCCTTGCGTGTACATTCCTCACTTTCATAATGTCAGAGAATCGGGGGAATTTACTCGTGTTATTTTGGAAAACTGCCACAGGGTTTGATGGACTGTCAGGGTTGCAACAGATCTTCTCTGTCTGATACTACATTCCATCTCTGTCAGTCTTGCGTTGCCACTCTTTCATGAGTGCTGACAGTCCTATCACATTGGTAAATATTACTTTAATTGATACTCGGGTTATTTTAGAATTAATGAGCTGGCATGTGCTGGTATGGGGGGGAAGAACATCTCTCTTTAAATTGCTTTGCAGCCTTTATTGCAGCTCTCCTCAGAAATCATATTAGCCGAACCAATCTCATTTAAATCTTCCATTCCCTAATTAACCCTTAAAGTATCGTGCTGCTTGCAAATGAACTTTTTGTAGATTTTGAGACAAATAAACAGCGGTTTGTGTCTGTGGGTATTTATTTTGATTTAGCAAACAAACAATTAAAGCGAGAGACTGGGTATAATGAGAAACAAATGAAAAATGTTTTTATATCTATACAAAAAACTGCACTTTATTTACCAACCACAATTGAGGTCTTGGTGGTAGAGTGATGCTGTAAAGGGCTTCCAGGAACAAAATCATGGGGGTATATCCTTCTATACAATACACATTCAGTGTAGAGATGGATTTAATGGCCTCACTTGTCACAAGACAATGTTCCCAGTTTTCACAGTTAACATCTCATGGCTCAGCATTGTCTACAATTTAAAAATGAATCCCTAACAACCAGGTACATTTAACAGCATATTTTATATTCAGCATTAATTTGTAGAGCGAAACCTGATTTTTTTTAAATGGATAGTTCATCCAAAATTGATCATTCTGTCATCATTTATTCACTATATTTTGAGAAATGTCTCAGTTGTTTTGTGGCCATTCAATGGAAGTCAATGGGATCCAGTGTTGTTTGGTTACCAACATTTTTCAAAACATCTTCTTTTGTGTATTGCACAAGAAAGTCATATAGGATTGTTATGACATGAGGGTAAGACGATGATCAAACAATTTTCATTTTTGGGTGAACTAACAAATAAACAATTTATAACAAATAAAAACAAAACGAACAACACGTGCTAAGAAACTATGCTATAGACTAATGTTACAAGTAGCCACAATACGCCCTTTTCACATGACGTCACGCATCTTCCGTTCTGCTGCGAAGCAGTGTATCATTACTTCCGCTAGCACTCCAGTTCATAAGGTGGCGGTAATGCACCTATAAGCTGATTTGCCAACCGCCAGTAAAACTCAAGAAGAAGTTACTTCCGCTAGCGCCTCAGAATGGCGTTTACCAAGTGGCTTGCACATCTGCCACAAATACGTCTAGATGATGTACGTCTTGCAGACAAATTTTCGCTAACGACAAGATCAAAGCTAGAGAAAGGATACAAATTCTTCGTTGAACAGTACCTGTTTGATTATGCAGGTAAGTGTTTTGTTTTCTTTTTGTGTTAGCGAAGGTGCTAGGATAAGTACTTGAATACGTGTTCTGTCAGTTTTTTTTCTCACTGTTGTTAAATTCCAGCGCGACGGCAAAACGGAAGTTCTTCTTCTTCTTCTTCTTCTTGTTTGTTGCAAGACGGATGTTATGATAAACTGCTTTGCAAAAAGGCGGAAGTTAAGTGACGTCATTGTGAAAAGGGTGTATTCATGTGATTCATGTAATTCATCATCCCTTGTCCCAGTTTTCAGGGTTGTTCTGGAGTATTTTATTGCAGAATTTCTTTACAACGAGACATCTTTCGCAAGCTGGTTTATTGAAGGCCTTCTAGTGTTTGAAAGGCTGTATATGATGTTCTATAAGTTGCTTTAACACGTGCACATAAGTGTGTTATCAGTATTTAAAATCAGAAAGTTGTGTGTGTAGCTACATAAAGCAACACAAAAGCTCTGACAAAAGCTCAGCATAATAATCAGAATAAACCAGCAGAGAACAAATAGCTTGAAGTATTGAATAAGCGAATGCTCAAGGGTCACAAATGCTGTGTTGCAAATAACATGTTTGCAGTAGAGAACATGAATGGCAAATAAGAAAATAGAAGGTACATTTGCCTCAGTTTCTTCTCGTTAACACTTGGTAAGTGTTGAAAGAGTTAGAGGTGGAAACGTCTGTGTCTTTGTCCCCCAATGATGAAATTAAACTTAATACGTTTGTATCTCTGTGAGTGCAAATCATTTTGTATGAAGAAGTGTTTTAACAATACCAATTTAAAATGTCAAGTTAGATAATGCATTAGCCATTTTACTGTTTTATTTATGTCTGCATATTAAATATTGGCAGCGGCTATTTGCGCTAAGTATAAATAGCAATAGATGCTATTTACACTAAGTTTAAATAGCAATAGTTTCTGTTTACACTAAGTGAAAATAGCAGCATTTCTTGGCGATATGCTTTTTACACTAAGCAAAAATGGCTGTATTTTCTTTGGATTAAGTAGAAATACTAGTTAGATGCTATTGATACTTATACTGTAAATAGTGGCAGATAACGTTACTATTTACACCTCAGTATTGTTGTGTAATAATGTATTGTTATGTTTAATGTAATTAAACATTATGCAATAATAACAGTGTAAATCATTATATTTATAAAAAATATTAAAATGATGGCAACCTATTGAGATAATAAAGGCCTACTACACCTACCCTTAACCTTACCCTAGCGCAAATAGTCTCTGCCAACAATGTGGGCTTTTTGTACTCATTGTAAATGGACACTCCGTTAAATATTCTTGATTGGTAAATACAAACATAACTATGAAATTAACTATAATGGCAGCTAAATTGTGAAAGCTAAATGTAAACTTGTGCTTTAAAAAAGAAAGAAAATTGCTTTTCATCTTTTCCAAAGGGAGTCATAGCTTGTTTATTCATACTATCCTATAAGTGCATTCCTGAGCCTCTTTCATACGGGCAATTTTGTTGCCACCAGCAGAGTTTTTATAGCACATGGCATGGGGTAATTAGTTGTATGCAGGTTAGTATACACCTGTGCCATTAGCTGGGGAAAACATGTCACTTACTGGTTTATTCTATGGACGGATTGAAGGACAAACAAAAAGAAAAGATATGGAAAAAGCAATCGGCAGGGCCATTTCTAATTACATTTGGCTTGAGTCTTTATGATAACATCAGTTCCATTATTTTCTGAATTTGAATTGAACCGCAGACAGTCTGCAGCATCCTGTCTTTGATTGGCTGAATTCACGTATTAGGACCAGTCTTGATAAGAACACGAGTCGTGCACAAAAACACCCTGTACCTTTTCAGTTTTATTTCTTTAGGTGTGTGCATTTTTGTGTGATTTTGCACTTGCAAAATCTGTGGTGGGAGGGGCTTAAACAGGAAGTGAGTAAAAACCGTAAAACATGTAATACAACAGGTTCTAGCACTAGTAATATTTTGTTTCCTGCCACTGGAAAAAATGACATAGTGTTCCTTTTGATGTTGACACAGGGTCGGTTTGAAGGATGGTGTGGCATTTCTGGGGGCGAGAGCCAGCAATCCTATTCAGTGGACAATCAGTCAGGACGTCCGGAGCGAGGGACACAGAGTGGTCACCCTGCACTGCCGCAGAAAGGAAGCCAACTTTGGAAAAAGGTCAGTAAGTGTTGTCAGTCTGTTTGTTTTATATATTCTAATAACACTTTCAATGAAAAAGTGTAGAGTTAAAATCACATTTAGATCTTTAAGTAGCTTGTGGAAAAAACAATGCAAGCACATTTTTTCTTGCTTGCTTTCTGATGCTTATAATTTGTTCTCTTTGTAAAGTTTTGTGCAACAAAAGTTCACAGATACACTCATCTCTACCTAATGACTGTTCTTCTCAACTTTTTTTATGCTGCCTTAAACATGGACCCTCTGGTACTGGCAGCGTCCTTTACTAGAGTACTGCAGCGTTTTGCAATCCCCACCACTCAGAGGGATTAGAAAGCCATTGACCGACAGCTGTGCTCTTGGCCTTTATAGGTCCCTCACCTCTTCCTGTACCCCTGATTTGCATTTGCATTTGGATCTAAAAGACACGCCCCATTTCAACCCCCAATAAACATAGAGGATGTTTTTATGCCAGAATGAGACAGGGAAATAAAACATCTGTGTTATTTAAGCGTAGATTGTCCTGCTTCGCCTTCTGCTTATCAAGCTGCGAACACTTCAGTCTTTTTTAAATGTGTCAGTTCATATAATGGTCACACTGTGGGAGGTGGCGAACGGTATCGGCAGAGCCTTTATACTCCTATTTTCAGTTGAAAGAATAAAAAAGATGAACATTAAGAGAATTTTCTTTCCTTGCCTGTGGAGTTTTATATAAATCATATTCTAATAAAGAACAGTTATTTGATTACGCTCGCTCATTGAAATTCCTATTCCACCTAATGTGTGGGTGTTTTGAAAAGATATTCTTGTTACTGTGACGAGCTTTACCTAATTGTAATTTCAGTCCCGGGCAACCCAAAAAATTACATTTTTGGTTTACAGGGGCTTTTAAAGTTTTATGATCCCTGCGCAAGGCAGCCGTAGTTTATGACTGCATCAAAAGTACTTACAGAAATCCTTCCAACTGCTAAAACTTAGAAAAACACCCACAAAAATTTGAATAAAAATCAGTTCTGCAGAAACAGTCAGCACATCCTCTTTCGCTCCCTGGATCTGAAACCTGTCAATAAAACTCTTACAGGAGTTACAGGAGGATCCGGGATCCCACAGGAGGCGTTTTGTAAATGAGGTTTACTAAGTTGGGAGGTGAGAAAGTTGCTTTAAAAGTTGCTGTAAAGGTCAGAAGAGTATGATTATGTTTAAATTACAGAGGTACTTGAACACGTGCTCACTTCAGTCCACAGGGGGCAGATTGGTAATGAGCTATTGTTCTTCCTCCTTGATTTGTCGAGCTCTCCACTACATTACAAATTAATCTTTACATATTCTACCGTTTTATAAATCCAACAGGAGTTCATTTATTTTTTTATGCATAACAGTGTCTTTTTAAACTACAAAGAGCTCTGTTTTATTTTTGTTATAGATATATTCAAGTGCTGTTTTTTTCACAATGGGATGTCCTGTTGTCACTTAAAGCAGCACTATAGAACTTTTGCTCACAGGTTCCCCCATGTGGTTGATAAGCGCAATTGTCTGTTACAAGTGTCATAAATAATGTCGCTGTATAACCTTCCCAGTGGGCAGCGCTACACTGGACACGGCGTGATGCGACAATATAACGCATTAGAACCCGTTATAATTTTAAAATTTGTCCACACTGGATGCAGCTCATCCGGTTTTGTCCGTTGTAGACACGGTGTAAGCTGATGGAACCGGCGAATGCAGAAAAGTCATTTGGAAATCATATCGCACTCTTCCGCAGGCAGGGGATGGGCAGGGCTGTGTACCAACCCTAACACAACATTTTTTAGACATTATTTTAAGGTCGAAGAACTACAAAAGTGTTGCTTTAACAGAAGAACACAGGGTTTTACATTACTCTCTAGGTAGGCAGCTCAGTAGCTTTTGGAGTACATATATTTTTTTGGCCTTTTACAGCGTTTTTGGATAGTACAGTGAAGAGAAGACAGGAAATCTTATTGGGTAAGAACATGAGGGAAACAAGAGACAGTGAGGACAAGCCGGTGCTAAGGGCTCCGCCCCCTCTTGTCATTTCAAATCCGTATGACTTTCTTTCTTCTGCAGAACACAAAAGACGATATTATAAAAATGTTGGTAACTGAACAATGGCAGTACCCATTGACTTGCATTGGTTTTGTGTCTATACAATTGAAGTTAATAGGTACCGCCATTGTTCAGTTACCAACATTCTTAAGAATATCTTCATTTGTGTTCTGTACATGGAAGAAAGAAAGTCAAACAGGGTAAGTAAATGATTACAGAATTTTCATTTTTGGGTAAACTTTCCCTTTCAAGTTTACATTAAATAAAATAATCGGGTGTTATTGTTGGGGTTAAGTCCATTTACAAAAGTTACTAATTCGTAATGTTGTTGATAATTGAAGGTAAATGATTTCAACACATTTTTGGTGTCATTGTAGACAAACTAGCAGAGCCACTGATGACTCATCTGAGAGCAATTATGTTGGAACATCTCGCTGATAAAGATAGTCGATAGTGATGTGAAGCCTCAGATGATTATGGCAAGAGCCGATGAGTTTCTTCAGGGAACGTCACAAGTCATCAAGACATCTCCGCTAGACAAATAAGTATTGCGCCGTTCCCATGTGTACATCGTGGAATCAAAGCGGAAAACCGACAGATCTTTCAGGTTTCATGGTGCACTGCACCCCATGTCTTGCTGTTTACTTTAAAATGTGCCCATCCTCGCTCTGCCTGCACACCTTCTGTCTCTCATTCAGCATGACTGCGGTGGAATTCTTTTTTTATATTCCTCTCAAACGGTGTGTGAAATGAGAGGATCGCTTACTCCTGGAAGAAGCAGATGCGCTTCCAATGAATCCCTCATGTGGAATCCGCAGCTTTGTCCCGTCCCGAAAGTAAACGAGGTCTTCTCTCTACCAGAACGACATAGCAAAACTCAGCGAAACGTTTTTATAAGAGGTGCTGAAGAGCAGTGTTGGGGAACTTTACATTTGCATTTATGCATTTAGCAGACGCTTGTATCCAAAGCGTCTTGCAGTGCATTCAAGGTTTATGAATATCCGTATGTCCTTCTTAGGATGTGAACCCATGATCTTGTTGTTGCTAGTGACACAGTTTATTGTGCTATCTTTGATTTGTGTTTTGGTTTGGTTTGGTTTGGTTTAGGTTATGTTAGGTTAAAATTATGTTAAAATATTGCATTAATCATCATAGCCGTTTGCATACTTGTCATTTGAAAAGTAGCACACGTTGTCTGCCGTATTTAAAAGTAACTTCAATATTATGCCATAAAATAAACATAATTTTATGTACTACTATACTATATTTGTTTTTTGAAAAAATTGAATCTTTGTCCCTTGCTATGAGTTACCCAGCAGCTGTCGAATTTTGTTGCTTAGCTGCAAGTGCAGGTTTCTGGTTTTACCTCAGCTCTAAAGTTCAATGGCTCATGTTACCATGGGTAAAGAGGCTATAATTTGGCTTTGAGTGCTGTGTCTGCCCATGTTGCTCGCTGTTTTGTGCTGGTATTGATTTAGCGGTGGGAACGCCACTTGTCGCGGTGCTCGAAGCTCCGCAGCAAGGCGTCTAATCCTGGGGTTGGAGCTCTGCTCAAATGGGGCAGGCTATAATCCCCCATACTGTCAGCGACTTGGAGAGCCGGGGATGATTCCTGGCTTAAAAACGAACACGATACTCTTTCATCAAGTTATTTATTCTTTTCATTGGGTCTCCGCAGCAGGGATTAGATTGAGCCATCTTGTCTTTTGTTTTGAGATTGTCCTTTCTTCTCTTCGATGGATCGATGGAGAGGTGGAGTCTCAGGTGAACAGAGCATCTCTTCCCTCCTCTGCTTTTTTCTTTCTCCTCTGATGTGCCATGTTCCCATCAAAGCATGTTTGATAGGTCACGCCTGTTTTCTGCACAACATGACTAAAGTAAATAAACTCCTTATATTTACCTTGTATTTGTATGCGATTGATTGCCCGTGCGTCTCACTAGAAGACGTTGAACACCATAAAGACATCATCCGAGGTTTGGGTCGAATGCAAACTACAGCTTTTCCCCAAAGGTGTTGGTTTTAAATTCAACACATACTCATGAACATCCATCTGTCAGGGATCTCACGTCTGCCTATGTTTAGATAAGAAATCTCTGAATTCGTTATGAGGAACAGTTCATGGCAAAACAAACACGCACACCCGTTCGTGACAGCAACTGTATTTTAATGAAAGAATCACACTTCTTCATAAAAAGCCAATCACGCTAAACAGTTTCTGAATAAATAAGTCCGCGCGGCGGGTTCCAAAGCGGCAAAGAGCTCACCTCAACGCTGCCGGCCTCTTCTCTGGTTGATTTCATTAAAGCGGTTTGTCTGGACCGCTTCATCCAAAGTTGACCCTGCCTTGACCTCGCCTCTTACCCTCTGCCTCTCTACCTCATTAATGTGCCAAGGACACCGTTGCAGTTTTTCTGCCCCCACGCACACGTACCTACGTGGCTGCCTCTTTGTCAGAAGCATCGCCCCACAGGTCAGTGCACTATTGAGTTCCGTTAGTATCTGTTCGTAACAAACTCTCTTAGCGCTGTCAGAAACCTCAGGTGGATAAAGGGCAACTTGGACACATATGAAGTGCGTCTGATGCTGCTGCAATACTTGTCTTTGTAGTTTCTCTCAGTTCACCGCAGTATTTACAGGTCTTTGTTGTTTTGGTGCTGTTTGTCAACCCTTTTGGCTCAGAAATGTGTTCTGACTGACAGTTAGAAATGGCTTTTAGAGACTATTTAAAGCATTACACATATGTGATAGATATTAGAGATGCACAGATACAAAATTTCTCTACCAATACCGATATCTGCCGATATGTGTTCTGAAGATTAAATAAATATTTCTTAACTTTCTGAATGTTATTAATTCATATAATGACTATTAATATTGAACATCACACTGGTGATGTTTCTTAACATTTTCTGTATTCAGAGCACAAATTCATAGCCTTTTCCTGTCCTCTTTTGATTGACAGGATAGACATTTACATTTAGTCATTTAGAAGACAATTTTATCCAAAGTGACTTACAAATGAGGTAAACAATTGAAGCAATTGAAACAACATAAGGACAACAAAAAGCGTAAGTGCAGTAAAAACTGGTCTTATATAGCCCACCACAGTATACAAAGCTAAGGATGTTTTTTTAAGGATAGAAAGAGTAGAAAAGAAATGAAAGTCAGTACTAATCGGTCAGGTGTTGACGGATCATATCGGCCCTGATCATAGTCTGCTTTTAAACTATCTCCCTATAGTGTGAAAAATTGCTTTTATTGACCGATACCGATTATTCGCCGATAAATCGGTTCATCTCTGATATATAGTAAATGATGTACTGTAAACGGGGCCGGGTCTCGAAAAGTTAAACATTTAACACTTGTATTATCTATTAAATAATGATCTGTCAATTTAATCACAGAAAAATATGACAATTATGCCGACATGAACGGAGTATATTACTAAAAAACAAATTAGAATATCTGATTCCCCCAGTCCAGTCCAGCCAGCTAGTACATGACCTTACTGTTAATATAAGTAAATTATAAATTAGTCTTGTATAAGACAAATATTTTATATTATAGTACGAAAAACATTATATTAATAACAGTATATACGTATTAAAAGAACATTTAAAAAATATATGTTATATATTAAATTGTGGCTATTCCTATTTCTGCATAATCTTGAAAATTACCATCATCTGATTTTATTACAATATTTTTCTGTTTGCAGCTTGCTGGACGCAAACCAACAAATGAAATTATTCATAAAAATTGAATGATGAGTCTGGCATCAATGCAAAAATAGCTTCACATTATGCAAAACTTAAATGAAAAACAAGACTAGACAAAAGAAGATAAAGCTTGTCTTATCTATCATTTGAATTCTATATGTTACGTAATGTGGGCAAATGTATCATCGCTTAGCAAGCTTAAACAACTAAGTATCAGTAAAATAGATGAAAAATGTTAACCAGTTGATACGTTTGTGCATAAAAATACCTAGATTTGAACTTACACCTCTCACATGAACACCACAGTAGTATGTACTATACTGTATGTAGTCTTTTATTAGTGTATTATCCTCACTGTTGACATTCAGCACCAAGTCCTCATCTGAAGTTGAATGCCCTATAAGAACAGAGGGTATTATTTCTGACTCCCGCTGGTGTCTTTCTCTGTATCTGTTGGTACGTTAGAATACAGAGACCGCGGCACTTCTAGTTGGTGTTAGCGATATGAAGTGCTGCAGGATGGTTGGGATTAAATTGCCACCCTGGATTTGTACACTACGTCTTATCACATGAGGCCAGCCCAGCCTCACTGACAACCCTCTTTACTGTCTCCAGGCACTCGGTTGGCAAAATAGCTACCAACCCCCGTGTTTCTCTGCCCGATAAAGCTGGGGAGGGGCATACAGGCTGGGTTGAGAACGCGCAGGAGAGAGATATCAGATCTGAATATCCCTGTATAAAGTATAACAGGACACCAGAAAACTCAGCATTATCTATTGTATCGATCAGGGTTTGTGGAGTTTGGGGGTGGGGCAGAGGAGCCGATATAAATCATTGTAAGAGATTTAAAGCGTGCTGTTTAGTTAGGGTGCGGGAGGGCCAATGTTTATCATTAATGATGAAGGAGCCTGTAAATATATTTTCCCCCGTTTTTAATTCATTCCACACAGCCATGTGCCCGCAGACCGTTATGGCTCGTTTACGATTGCATAACCGCTCAAGGCCACGCTAGGCATTTAAGATTCATATGCCACTCGCGCAAATTAAATAACGTGTGATCGATGCTTTAAATCCGTCCAGTGATCGCACGCGGGTTGCCGTGCTTTACAAATCCCCCTTTTTATTGGAGATGAGAGCTTGTCATATCAGCATTAGTGCGCGCGGAGGTACGGCCATAAATAACGCAAGGACGATTACGGAACGCAAGGGCAGTAGAGAGATTACGAAGAATTAATATGTAAATACATAACAAATTAGTGTAATATGTGCGTGTAGGGATATCCAGGCATGAAAAATCAAATAATATCGCCTGAGAGATGAAACTTGACCAAGGGCCCATGGTGATCTGCAATGAGGAAGAAAAGCTTTCTCTCTGGATTTGTGTTTTATAATCAAATATAAATTCATGTTTCAGTTCTATTAGATTTGTACATATGGCTTACCTTACTTGGAACTATTACAAAGGTATATAGAATATTTATATTACAAAGCAATGTGATTTTGATTGAGACATTAAAGGAACAGTTCACATAAAAATGAAAATTCTGTCATTATTTACTCACCCTCGAGTTGTTCCAAATCTGTATTCATTTCTTTGTTCTGATGAGCACAGAGAAAGATATTTGGAAGAATGCTTGTAACCAAACAGTTCTTGGCCACCATTGACTGCCATAGTAGGAAAAATTGCTTTGTAAATTTGTAAAAAAGCATTCTTCCAAATATCTTTCTCTGTGTTCATCAGAACAAAGAAATTTATACAGATTTGGAACAACTCGAGGGTGATTTAATTATTACAGAATTTTTATTTTTGGGAACTGTCCCTTTAAAGGCGCAGTTCTTAATTAACAGCGGCCACTAGCATTGTATTATAGATTTGCCACGAATCGCTCAGTCCAAACTCGACGGTGGCCACCACAGTACAAAAAGATGTCGTTCTCATGTTGACGCAGGGAAGAGATTTTGCGGGCATTAGAAAGACTGTAGAAAGAGCTATGTCTTGTGTATTACATAAAATAAAAGGTTTGTGGATTTTAAGTTTAAAAAGAAGGATAAAAGTCAGGCAGGAGCAAGGACCTGTGTTAGTATTATAAAGACTTTACAGCAGAGACACGTTAAGACCCGCGGTACTGAGGCTTTTAGCAGATATGTACTCACAGATATCTATGGAGATACTTTCCAGCAGAGAGAACTTTCCAGCAGAGAGACGTTGGAGAGAAAGATCGTCTCAAAATCACCCCCGAGGAGGTTGCTTTGATTCGAATCAGTATGTGAGTAACATACTAACATACCAAGATATGTTGTTGTGTAATGTTAGCTGTATGACGGAGCAGTTTTGAGCGTCATTGTTTATCTGGAACTGCTTTAATATTGTACTCGTCCAGATACTGGAGAGAGAGAGCGCGCTGGAGCTGAAACTGGAGAGCGAGCGAGAGCGCGTTTTACTTTTTTACTCAATGATGAATAAACTTTCAGTAATCCGCTGGTCACATGCGTTCCGCACCGGAGAGCATGATCCGTATGGATCACGGATCTTCCCGCGATCCGTTACACCACGATACCGCAGCGGAGAGGAAGAGAAAACGCGCATTGTAGAGTTGTTTGTCCGTTTAGTGCTGCTGTACAAAACATGGCGGCAAATTCAATGTATGTAGGCCCGCTCTGTATGTAGATATAAACAGTTTATTGTAAGGTATTACAAACTTAATGGTTCATTACATAAGCACATAATTACATATACACCTCTGAAGAAATAGTTTTGTATATTATATTGCATTTCTGTCAATAGATCCTCCTAAAAATGGCTTATTGTTCCTTTAAGTAACCAAAAGTAGAAAAGGACAGTTACAGGAATATTTTTTTCATTTGTTAGTACTGATGTTTTGTTACTATTCTAAGACCGTTAGTCGACAAATTCTCAGCAAAAGCTGTTTGAGGGTCACAAGCATTTATTCACTGAAAAACAGTTTACCAACATATCATCACACATTTATTTCGGCTGTCATGTCTGAGTGGTTGAGTTGAAAACTATTCAGTTTACGTATTTACACCATTTTGACACATTGATGGTGTAATACTGTATAAATCTTGTACAGTAAATTCAGACAATTTCAGGATTGGTTGAGAATGTTGTCTTGCAGGGCAACTTTGTCATATTCTTTTTTAGTCGTTCTTTACTGTGAAAGATATTTTCCTGCCTCCTAGAAAAAAACACACCTGGTTCTAATATATCTGTACACAAAAACAACACAAACAAATAAACATGCATTTTCTGCATACCATTATACAGATAATTGCACAGATTATGACCCGACACAAGATTCTGCTGACGTTGGCTCAAACTGCCCATTAAAATTTCTTCATCTCCAAGATGCAGCGGTTGTGGCTTGGCCTGAATTGCACTTGGGGGCGTGTTTGATTTAAGACTAATTTACTGTCTTGGATATGAGGCCCGTGGCCTTGTGCTTTAAGCCCTGTCATTGATTGAATGTCGTGTTGGTAGATTTGTGTAAATTATAGTGGGGCTCTTCCCTTAAACTGTAGAGGACACCATACCCAAAGGCAAAGTCGTGGGTGTGCGTTTATGCAAATTCCTCCGCCCGTGCAATATTCCTCTTCACCCGTGGCTTGAAAAGATGTTGTACGCTATTATAGTAATGATGTTTGCACTGAAATATGAGAGAAACGTTTTTTGATGTTCGCGGCTCCTAAAAATAAACATGGCCTTGCGTGATTCTTGTTGCCAGCGTGAGCTCATTTTCCGTTATAAAACATGCATGCTGTAATATGTTAAAACATCTTTCTTTATGTGCTGGGGGTTCTGTTCGCCACAGATCTTTTATTGACCGTCTTTTTCTTCTCGGCGGAGAGAAAAGGAACCCACCATCCAGCCCGTATGGGGTATTACTTTCCATAACAATGCCTCCGGCCACGATTAGCCTACCCGGAGAACAATCCATCAATTTAGGTAAAACTGTGCGAGCTGTTCTGCTCTTACGTACACATTTGCAATGAGCTTATGAATATGGTGTTGCGGTTTGGCTGTGCTGCAGAAATCTGCATATGTTACAAGACATATCCCCAAATTACATTTGACTTTGCATGGGAGCATTAATCAGCAATACACTGTGAGCTTGTGTGTGTGTCTGCTGCTTGGTGCCGTGGGTCAAAATGCACTCCTGATGGAGACCTCACACGACAAAATGACATTATAGGTGTCTCGTGTGGCATTTGGAAACATCTTGTTGCTGTGGATGTGTTTAGCATACAGGGCCAGTTGGGATTTGGTTCTGGAGTACATCCAATATTAGTACACAGGTAAAATGCAAAAAATAAAAGCAAGCGGAGTCCTAACCAAATGCCCTAAAACTTAGGTTGCATTTGGTAGACGTGGTGTAAGATATAAACAGTCCAAAGTTGATCAATATTGGTTCAGCCTAATATTTTACTAATGGAGTACTAAATCAAATGAATGTTGGCCTGAGTGACCCGTGTCAGGCCTCATTGCACACTTTAGTGTAATCGATAGGTAGGGGACAAAAGGTCACTGCCATCCCTTTTCTCAATGTTCACACCCTGCCTTATACTGTACGTCCCTTTCTGGTGAATCTGTAAAAGATAGTATGTATTTCCGTATGTGATTCTGTCATACATTTTATAACATTACAGCAGGTTATTAATGAAAGCAGTCAATGAAGGAACCTTGTCCTGTATGAATTTAGCTTTGGCAAATGATAAGCCATAAGACCAGGCAGTTGTCTTATACTTGAATTAAAGTCCAGTCCTTGTTTTTTGTTTATTTAAACCAATATACATTTATTTTAGGTCTGATTAATCAGATCCAGAATAAAAGTTTGTTTTACATAATAGATGTCTGTGCACTGTGCATATTAATTCTGTATTTATAAACACATACACATACATGTATACATATTTAGGAAATATTTACATGTATATATTTAGTTATACTTTAAATTATATATAAGTGTTTATTAATGTGTATATGTATTATATTTTTCTTAAATATATGCATGTATGTGTATGTTTTATAAATGCAAAATTAATATGCACAGTTCACAGACATATTTGAAACACAAACTTTTATTTTGGGTGCGATTAATCACGATTAATCGTTTGACAGCCCTAATTTATTATTTAGTTGACTTTCACTCTAATGGCACATGGACCACTATTTTCCTTATGTTTCTAATTTTCTATTACTAGAATGCTTGCATTGCGCATATTAACATCCTTGTTATCAAAACCAAGTTACATCAAAATCTGATCGAGCATTATTAATCATGTTTGTAATGCTTTACCAATAATAATACAATACTAGTTTACTTCAATCGTCTTTTCTATCTTTACTTGAACTGAACTGAACTGAGTATCGGTTCTTTTAGGTTCATTTCAATTTGGACATGATGTAGTTACAGTATATCATTGTGTTTTGACATTCATTCATCTATTTTCACCTGTTGAACTCATTCAGGTCACATTTCAGGTCAAATATTTTGCGAAATGATTGTCCACTTAGAGTGCTGACTGCTGATGGCACTTATGCCTGTATTTGCTGTGTCATGAGTGAAAATGCAGGAGCAAGACCTCAAAACGATGACTCCAAGGGAGGTAAAAGAGACACAAGCTGTGTCCCAAATGATGCACTTGCACTTAAACTATACACTATGCACTCAACCATGTAGTGAATGAAGTTTAGAAGGGTAGTGTCGGAAATAGCTACCCAAACGGAATACTCAACGGTTTTATACTAACCGGAAATATATCGGTTTCCCAGACGAGTGCAAATGACGTCAATCGCACGGCACAATGCGTGTGAATAAAAATCAACTTGAACATTGTACATTTAATGTTAGTTTTCATGTGTTTACTTTACTCATCATCATATTGAAGCGTTACCACTCTGCAGGAGAGTTTTGCTCGAGCAGCGTCTGATAGACCCGCCTCCCTTCCACTACGTAAGCGAAACTGCGACCGTTGAGTGCGTGAGGTGTCCACAGTTCCACACTTCATATTTTCGGTTGAAAAGGTGCATCATCCGGGTACTTAAAGTGCACTTCTTTTTTGAGGATTTTAAATGTGAACGCACTACTCGCACTATTTATACTACAAAGTGGCGTAGAATAGTGCACAAGTGTGCGATTTGGGACGCACCTACAGTCTCCGCCTGAAACCATGTTCACTGCCTGTACTGTTAGACAGTGTTACTTTTAAATGACACACTTGATCTTATATTTCATATATAATAATAATAATATTTGTTTTGTTTGATTTTTGTCCCGTTGAATATTTTCCAAGCTGATTGCCTCCGAGAAAACATCCCTGCTAGAGACTTATTTACGTAGCAATAAAAGCAATGCCCACAGCCTGCATATGGAGCGCGGCATCCCTGGAGTCTGGGCGTCTGTGTGCGGATACAGCCCTTGTAATGACTCGTACGGGGGCAACCAGTTTGGGGAGATAGCAGTACAACATGTTTTTTAATTAGATCTGGTTCTTTTAATTAGCCTGAGTGTATTACGGATGGGAGCTTCCAATTAGCGATTGACTGCTTGTTCTGGTAGCGAGTGAGTGATTGGAAGTTCATCAGTTTCAAAACAGAGCTCCAGTCATTTGGATTCCTCCCTCACTTTGAATGAACCGAATAATATCATGTTTCATGACCAGAAGGATGGAAGTGAATGGCGGAAAAATAGGAAACATATGGCAAGAAAATTAATCAAGTTAAATCAAAGAAGTGCTCTGGAGGAACGAGAACGGTTCTCTCGTATTAGCGCGAGGGTCTCAGGAGCATGCCGGTGTTGTACCGAAATTCGACTCCCCGTGAGATTACGACTCCCCTACTTCTGATTGGTTCATTCACTTAGGATGCTGCTGTGGTCCCTATCTCTAAATCCCTCCCCCACACCTAATCCTAACCCTAACCTTCGTAGGGGAAAACAGGGGAGTCGTAATCTCACGGGGAGTCGGATTTTGATACAACACCGGCATTAGCGTACCTGATGCATGTGTGCTTAACACGTACGTGTATCCCATGTGAGCACACATTTGCATGCGTAATTATATTGTCTCATGCAGAGCATGAATCAGTTGGGATAATGACAGCTCTTATTATTCGCTGTAGCATAATGAAAATGATTCGTCATATTGCCATGTTTTCACTTATTGTATATTCTGCTATGCCCATGAGGGCTACAGATGTGATGTGTGCTGAATTGCTTCAGTTTTAGTATTCATCAATGAGGCAGTCTGGAAAGAAATGCACGTCCGTGTAAACACGCAGGCATGGTTCTTCAAGAGCGTTTTAAGTGTTTAGCCTCATTAAATCATGTCTGCTTTATTCAACCATTTCTTAGCTTGTTTACTGTGGAATTTTGGAGCTAAAAAGGAAACCAGCCTAAACCATGTTAACAGGTCTCGAAGCTCCAAGCCTGGCCGGATTGATTTTGTTGGTCTGTGTGTGTTGATGGTTTTAGAAGTTGACAGTGATCTTTTTTTATTGTTGTGCTTCAAAGTCAAATGTTAAAAGCTTATGCGCATTCAAACTAAATAGCCTACCGCATATGTGCATGAATTGTTATTGAATTTTATTTTGTTATATTTTTCCAACCATTATGTCAAAGCCAGCGTGTCAAGTTTCTAATTTCTGCTCTTCTAATTCAAGTCAGTCCACTTGTGAAAATACAGATATTACATATTTTAATATTCAGCTTTTCACCTATTACTCTGTTGCTATCCTAAAATGCTTCCAGTGCAGACATACTCAAGCCATCATGTTTCATGTAGAAAGCCTGTTAGACTGGTTTAATCTATTTTGATGTATTTATTTTTAACACATATCCATACTTCAAAGATGAGCCTGGAACACACATGATTTTATGGTTGTGGATACTTTGTTACCTGCCTATCTGTACCAAGGTTTGGTTGAGATAATTTAGTTTATTTACATTTTACTTCACCATCTGCGTTGGTGATAACATAAATCATAACTGAGTGGGAAAGTGTGATGATATCTGGCAAATGGATTTAAATGATGTTCAGCTGGATTCCTCACCCAAGGGCAACAGTTTTCCTCAGCATCCATATACGCGCCTCATCTTAAGTTCCTGTGGGAGATGCACCAAGCAAGTGCCATTAATATTACATAAGTGCCTGAAGGTGCATGAGAAAATGCTGTAAACACTCAATGTGGCACTTTCTTGTATTTTGTGATAGATGCTGTTCATTCTTTACATCTTCAAGGATTCTCTTGATGGAATGTTTATTGGTGGCTCCTGCAGGTAGAAGCTATGGTGACCTATGCACATTTATGTGCTCGGGGTAATTAAAAGTCACCAAGGCAAAATTCATATCTTCATCACTACGTTATTGTGTAGCTTTTTAGCTCCATGCCAAAATGAGCCAATTTAGCGTCCTCCTTAGAGGGTGCAGAGTGGAGATTTTTCTTCCTGATGGGGCACATTTAAATTACCAAACAACATTCTTGTTTAATTTCCTTTTTCAAGGCAAAAATATATCAGAAGATTTAGATCTCTTTTTGGTAATGTAATTGTGTATAGTTTTATGTGAATAATATAAATCTCTCGATTAACAGAATCGTAAAGCAGTAGAGGTCTTGAACTGCATGTGCTCTGCGCTTCTTTGCTTGTCAAAGTTTTCTGATTCTCTTACAGATGAGGATTGCTGTTATGGATTAGAAAAAAATATATAGGAGACTGACATCGTAAAGATTCTGGAGATAATTCTATGGTACTTGTTATCTGTTATTGACTAACCCATCTGCACACAAACAGATACTCTTGCTTTCACTCATCCATAAAACAGAATTGAGCCATGGGTAATTCTCGCTCTCATAGAAACACAGACAGCTATAAGTATATACGCTTAAAGTGGAACAGTGTGAAATACCAGTATCATGAACAATTTAGTCTGTCCCTTCAATCGACTCCAGAGTGAATCCATTGGCTTACAATAAATGACTTTTCATGGGTAGTCTACTCTGTTCAGTGCCTGGTTGAATATTAGGGGATACTCCACCCAAAAATAAAAGTTTGTCACGAATTACTTAACCTCAAGTAGTTCCAAAGCTGTATACATTTCTTTGTTCTGTTAAACACAAAGAAAGATATTTAGAAGAATGTTAGCAATGAGATTTCTAGGGTAGGCTAAAAAATGGTAGTTAAGGGTGCTCCAGAACTGTTTGTTGTCCTAAATTCTTGAAAATATCTTCTTTTGTGTTTAACAAGACAAAAAAATACATTCATTTTTCCTACTATGGTAGTCAAGGGTGCCCCAGAAATCTCAGTTGCTAACATTCTTCCAAATATCTTCAGCTGAACAAAGAAATGTATACAAGTTTGTAAAAACAGAATTTGAAAGAATTTTCATTTTTGGGTGAAGTATCCCTTTAACAAATATGCTGTCTGAATACATATTATTATGACTCTATAATAACATTAAATAAAATAAAATATGTTGAATAGGTTATAACTGAAGCTTTAGATAGATTTTTATTGTTCTTTGCTTTCCTTAGTCATCTTAGATTTTGCGCACTTCCCAGTGTACCAGTTATCTTCTTTATGGAAACTTAACTAGTATATTATAATCATTTATTGTAGGCTGTTATTGTAAAGTTTCGCTCAGCAAGATAATATAGGGTGTCTATTAACTCTTACGATAGTTAATTAAATGGGTGTGTGTGGGCTGAACGTCTCTGATGTCTCTCATCCTTTTCTCCTTTATTCTGACTCTCTGAACTCAGTCTTTAGACCGTAAACTTCCTTAGCGAGCATGATGCAGGTCAGAGCCCCCATGCCAGCACTGTGATTGAGTTTCATGCTTAGCTTGTTGGAGGTCCTCATTGCCTTTGAGAGGGGAATGAGTGGAAGAGACGACTGGCAAATCCTCCAGCAGGAGGGGAAGGGCTTGCCTTCGGCACGGCTGTTTCACTGGGTCCTCCGCAACCTGTGAAATGAAATTCTTCCACAGCTTTACTCAAAGCTAACGCGCTAGCCGCCATTACCTCCTGGTCTTTGGCTTTTATTTCCCCAAGCCGCGAGGTGCCAACCACAGTGTCTTTGTAGTCAAATTGATTCTGTTCGTTTGATGTATCATTGTTGTCAGTGCTAAGCAGATCACCACTGTGCATGAATATATCCACCCTAGAGTCTCCACAACGCAAGCATTTTCTATTTTCTCTACCCTGTTTTATCCCACCCTTTCATTCTTTCCGCTTTACACATGGCGTGTGAAATAAGGTAGGCATTGTGTCTTTTTGAAGAGACTCTGTTATGGATTCTTCTGTCGAAGAAAGCTTTTGAAAGATTGGAATCTCACCTACTCCACTTTAAATATTAATTCTCCACCTTCTGCAGCAAGAGCTTTTGTCATCAGAGTTGTACATTTCAGCGGAATTTCACTCCCTCCGACGGTTACGGTGGATTGTATGTGCAAGTCTATCTCGACGCTCTTTTGGCTTTCTCTGCATTTTGATACGTTTTGACATAACAATCCATTCACACAAAAGTTGAGCATTTGAATACCTGTCTCGACTCTCAAAGACTTCACATGAGAACTCACTGAGACGTCTCGCTTTACAGTCCTGTTTTCACAAAGCACTCTTTTGTGGTTTGAAAATACATATTCACTGTTTTCACATCTACTGCCCTTGTAACCTCTGTTGCACGGCAGAGCTTTGTCGAATGCAGATTTCCAGTACAGTATAGTGTAGGGCTGTGCAAAAATATCGATACAACTATTGCAATATTTTTTTTTTTCGATAGTGTATCGATAGTGATACCTCTACTATCAATATATATTTTTTAAAATCATGTCATATACATGCGGCCAAAAGTAAGTGGAAGCGAGCATGGTGAAAAATATAAGAACGCTTGGAGCTCTCAGAGCTGATGTGTGGGTGTGCTTTGGTTTTCAAAATAAGTCATGGAGTAATGAGTTATATAAAATAATGCTGTTTGTAGGCTTGTAGGTTTGTTGCAGAACGGATGAACCAGAGGTTTTATACTGCCCATGTTCATTGTTTTAACTATAATGCACCACAACAGCCAAGTGACTTGCGTGAGCCACCTTATTCCCCTGTGCTACCCACTTGAGGGGCGCAATCCACAATTTGAGGTCCATGCATCGCACATCATGGCCACTCTGCAGAGGTAAGGGATGTTTTTACACTTATCCTTACAGAAAACCCCCGGTGGTGCACAGCATGTTGTATTTCTAGCTCTACTTTTTACATTTTCTATTTAAAGTATTGCAATATATCGCAAATGTGTATCGTATCGAAATACATAGCAATATATTGTATCGTGACCCATCTATCGTGATATGTATCGTATCGGGAGGTACTTGCCAATACACAGCCCTAGTATAGTGATGGATTCAGTGCATGTACATTAAACAAGTCATACTGTGTAAAATAACGTCTTGAAATAAACCAGTGTTAGCATTTTTGATGTGGCAGGAATATTCCATGTTGATGAAGACATACTGCAGGACTCCCTCTCCTGGACACACCCTGACCCTACATTTCAAACCTAATGGCTTTGCTGGTCTGATTCTTTAGGCGATGGATGAGAAAACTGACAATGACCTCATTAAACCGTTTAAGCTAAGAGGGCTCTTAGTGAGGTTCTGGAAAGTCAGTATTTGCCAAGGTAATGTATTTGTTGTAAAGGGCATCAAAAGTGTCAGCTATGTTTCTCCCAGAAGACCAGAGCTTTTTAGCTGTCTGTCAATGCACTAGGTCCATTAGCAAAATAAAATGGCTCTTACTTTAAATAGTCCCAGGTTAACCAATATCTGCTGGCCAGAGATGATAACACAATGATGTTTACCTAAGAAACACTGCATGACTTTCTTTCTTCTGCAGAACACAAAAAATTATATTTTGAAGAATGTTGTTAACTGACACCCATTTACTTGCACTGGTTCTGTGTCCATACAATGAATGGGCGCCGGCACTGTTCGGTTACCAGCTTTCTTCAAAATATCTTCTTTTGTGTTCTGCAGAGGAAAGAAAGTCATACAGGTTTGAAAAGACAAGAGGCTGAGTAAATGATGACAGGATTTTCATTTTTGGGTGAACTATCCCTTTAAAGCCTGCTATTGTTATTGTTACTACTGTAGTTTGATTAACATTTCACTTTTTACATAAAGGCTTGTGTATGGCATATTCATTTTTGCAGCTGTATTGAATTGCTAAGAATTATGATATTAAGAATAATGATATTTGATATTTCAATGGTTGGAGTATCAAGTTCTAAAATTACGCTATTGTGACATTGCTACCCTAGGATTAGTTATAGTCATCAAGAATTCTAACAAGACTTTTTGTTCTTAAACACATATTTCCTGTCCTCAGTTTCACTTTTCTGCTCCTTGCAGATAATGTCTCTTGAAATCAAAATAATTTACAGCATGCGAAATCTGGCAGAGATTGACAGTGCAGTCGTTTTATTATGTAAAATCACAGATAAGAACGGGTGTGAAAACTGATATGATCTTCTCAGATTTGCTTATTAAAGATTAGGGGTGGGCCGATCCAATACTCAGTATCGATATTAGTCCGATACTGGGCGAAAATTAGTGGATCGGATATTGTAGAAGTCGGGGGGCACAATCCGATCCAATACCATCAGCGCGACATGCTCTGAGTGACATGCCGTAAAGCGCGACATGCCTTAAAGCGCGACATGCTCTGAGCGACATGCCGTAAAGCGCGGCGATTAGAAAACGTGGGTGATAGTCCATCGTTAAAATGTCAGCTGTTTGGAAATACATTACAGTTAAAGGAGAAAAAAAGCCAAGCCGAATGCAATGTGTGCAACGTAAGCGTTCTGAGAGGTGGCAAAGCGGGAAACTATAATACGACAAATTTGATAAAAACACTTGCATAAACATAATCTAAAGCAGTATGAGGAATTTATGCAGACAACCAGTGCCAAGAAGAAAAGTGTTCCGCAACAACAAACACTACAGGAAGTCATTCAGAAGCGTGAGAAACTTCCCCCCGAAAGCAACAAAGCAAAGCTGATAACGAAGAAAGTGACGGAAGGACTCTTAAAACATGAGTCAGTGGTTTTTGTGGCAGTTTTAAAGGTAGGGAACCTACTGCTATCTCTTAACGTCTTATGGGAAACTTGAAGTTTAACCAAATATTTTAGTTTACATTGCAAGTATCTTTTTGTTCTGGAACTAAATCCATTTTAAATGGTTATTTTTATGTGTTTATGTCTCTTATAGTTCAACCAAAGAGGTTACTTTTGAAAAATTTTGTGAGTGCTTATTGTACTGTGTTCTACTGTACATTTTGTGATGGAGGTAATTTATATGTTTTATGTTAATTTATTATACTTAATTTATGGTTTACTTTGAGTGTTGCGTTACATCCAGTACTTTATTGGAATTTGCACACAGTTGCACTTTAAATTTCATTTTGTATGTTTAAGCTCATTTTCAATAAAAATCTAAACTTAAGTCTTAAGTCATGTTGTGGGTTACATATTTCAGTTTTTTTGCACAATAGAACATTTGTTGCACAGTTTAAGCATGATGCTTTTTGTATGGCTGACAAATGTGTTATAAACAGCTTAATTGATAAAAAGGTTGATGGAGATGGTATTGGATCGGTATCGGTATCGACAGATACTCAAAGTTATGGTATCGGTATCAGTATCGGATGTGAAAAAGTGGTATCAGCCCAGCCCTATTAAAGATATCCTGCCGTCACTGTTTCCATGACAGTGAAATCAGAACCCAGAGATTGTATAATGAAAGTTATTAGAACGTCTTGTGATTTGAGGACTCGCACACGAGTGGTTTTATTAGGGAAATGCTGTATTTATATTTATGTATTTCTGTATCTTAACAGCCATGAAATTGGAATGTTACCTTGATGAAGCAGCAAAATACATACAAATGTGTAGGATCATGCAATGTAAAATCGCTTTGGATAAAAGCGTCTGCCAAATGCATAAATGTAAATGTAAAATTTGATTTCATAGATTTCATAGTCAATCATTCACTTCATAGTGAATAGGGCATAGTTATGTTCGCTTCTCAATTAAATTTACCCAAAGATAGGAAGGTCGATGGGCTGTTAACCAACAAGGTTTGATACCTTCTCAAAATGTTTTGATATTTTCAGATTAGGCTACTTTAAAACAAATCTACAAATTATATGAGAAATTCAAACCAAACAGCAAAATTTCTTTTCTATGTTTTATTAAAAAAAGAAGTATTAAAGCATTAAAAATTTTGTGATTTATAGTGAATCTTTCTGATGTGAGAGTTCTTTAAAGACAAGAACTTGCATCATATCATATTCTGATTCTGGCGAGGCTTATTCTGAGAAAAGAATATGGTTTTCTGTCATGTTAACAGATGTGAATTCAATCGCAGTTCAGTATTTTAATTTGCTTTTTGATATTAGGAATTTTTCATGTGCTATTTTGTTTTAACTAAGTATTCGGAGGCCGAAGCAGCCAGGCAGACCAAACCCAGACTTCTGTGAATCAAATGGTTTTGGTTTTATTCATTGCATTTCAGTTTTGTTTGCATTGCAATCAGTGGAGACAATGTTATGCTCTGCTTTGGAAATATTTTCTGAAAATGCTGGACCAAAAGTAAATTGCTTTTTCTTTCTTTCGGTTTGTTTTGATGCTGCTGGGGTGTGTTTTTGTTGAACTGAAATAATGAGAGTAAACTAGCACATACACATGCGCATGTACATTGCATCCTGCATCCCCCACACACACCAGGTGTAGTAAAACTAAAGGGCCAATAGATTGTCGCATGACTGCCCCTTCATCCAATGCAGCGTGCACTGGAGGGTAGCCACATAACAACAAATACAAAATGTGACAGCTATGATAAAGCAAATCAAACACTGAAATACATCCTCAGGCACTGCCTAAAAGTTGTATGTAATAATTTTACTGTATTCAATCAAAACAATACCTTAATATGTCTACAGACATTTAGGAAATATGCTGAGTTCATATTCAGTTCAGTTCAGTTATTCCACTCTGCAATGTGCGTTCTGTGCCGGAATGTCTGTTTTTGTTTTGGTCCGTGTGACCCCGCCCACTGTCGATTTACCCACTAGTATTTACCCACATATTTCGACCGCTCGATTGCCAGTTGGCGACAATCACAGCATATTGCAGCAATCAAACGATCTGGGTCAGAGCAGATTCCACCCTTTCCGGTACTATTACGTTGCAAACTTAGAAAGAATTACTATATTATTTTGCAACTTACGAGGAGTAATGTACAATTTTATTACGGTTATTTAAACGAGACAGCAATATGGCCTGTAAATGCAACCTCTGGACGACGCGACTTCTGAAACGAGTTGCTCATTGAGTTATATTTGCAAACAACAAAACCACTGCAAACATATAAATTATCAGATAAACTTAGTGTAAGAGTTGATGCTTGGTCGGCATAGCTGGGAACGCCCACAAAAACGTCATATCCGTTTGTGCCGTGGGGAAAAAAATCCATTACAATCAATGCGTGTGGACCTCATTAGGTGCTTGATCTTAGCTCTTTGTAATGATTACAACTGATTTTTACTTGGGGCAGGGTCGAAAAGTTGCTTTTTGGTGTTCTGAATCTCGAATAAGTTAAAAAACCACGATCTGAAGTTTTATATACTGCGGAAAAAAAACAGATCAGTGTAGTCCCATCCCCCTGCACCGCAACTCAGGGACTTTCTATAACGTTTAACGTGAAGAGCACTTATTCATTTAGTGATTCTGTGATTTGGTAAATTGTACCCCGAGTTTGGGATAGTTTGTGTGACTAGTTATTTATTATCTTACACTCCGTCATAGAGTTAGTTTTGTAGTTATAATCATAAGAACGCTAAATCACAAATTATTTAAAGTGTCCAAGGTAACATATTAATGCTTATATGGTTTTTAATTGCGACACTGAACTGTTTTTTGATTAAAATAACCCTTACACATACTTTTGTCCTCCCCATAGACGTCCATTATAAGAAAGCAGCTTCGTGGCTCAAAACCGAAACAACGACCATGTATGACCAAATAATTAAATACATTTCTTTACCACTGATATCAAACATCAACATAATAACAGAAAATTCTGTGTTAGTTTATCGCTGCCTTGAGCCACGTTAAGCCGTTTCCTTATAATGGACATCTATGTGGGAAACCGTCGCATGCTACAGTCAAAACTGTGCATAAAACGTATTCATTTAACATGTTAGTCTTTTATATCATAGCTTTAATGAACATGGGATAAAAATATAGACTTTTGAATGACCCTGGGATACTGATATTACAGTTGTCGCATAGCTGGAGACTCAATCTGGTACAAAAATTGTCGCGAAACGACACCTCCAGCCATTCCGTTGAGTCTCCCACCCAATACGGCTCGGTTTTTCTATGTATCTTGCTCTGTTGAACAGAAAAAATGATTTTATGTAGACCATACTGACTAACGCCATGCACTTCCAATGAAGGGGACAAGAATGCTTTCCCCCATGTCGACTCCGCCCCAGTCCACGCCCCCAGCTATGACACGACACAGACCAAGTCTATTACACTCCTGTAAGTGTCTGGCAACTCCTGTGAGCGTCGAGTCTGAAGAGGACTCCTCGCCAATATTTAGAATTTGCTCAACTTCTAGGTGTCAATGTTACATAGGGCTCCTTTAATAAACAAGACTTTCTTCTTCTAATAAAGGATGCTCATGTCTATAAAATGTTATTCATTTACATTTCAATCCAAAATAATGAAATGTACTTTATTCCTAAAAAATTCTGTTTGATTCCTGTGTTAGGGTGGAAGCAGGGTTCCAGAAGGTCCTCCAGGTGGATTTGGAAGTAAACGGGCTATTGGATCCTCTGGGCAGTCGCTCTGTGACTTGGCAGATCGAGTATCCCATCTCCCGAACCCTTTCAGAGGAGATTCAAACCCTCATCCGCCTGGCACCGCATGACCTTGGGGGCATCGTGCCATTGGCTATGGTGAGTTTAGTCCTCATAAACTCATCAACGCTCCGATGCAACACAGTAAAAGCAATTGTTCAGCTCATACAGTAGTTACTATCTCCAAGTAGCCACTCAGACAGCGCTCAAACACTCCTCTCATCTCCCAGAGAGAGACATTCTCACTTTAGTATGTCTTTTATTATCTCAACAAGGCTTTATGTGATTTATTGATCTCCACAGCTTTGTTTGTGCTTTCGTTTGCTGCAGGATAGTGCGTTCTTAGAAAAGATCAATTCAGACTTTGAAAATCACAGATTTTTCATCTCCGCTCGTAATATTCTTACGGTCTGCCAATGATATGCATCATTCCGTGTAACAGTACTGTGTGCTAGACTGTGAAATGAGCAGGTTAAGTCGCCTCTGCAATTTTAGTTCAATGTAAATTCATGTTTCCGTTTGACTTTGATTCTGACACATTTTCCAGGTTTAATGCAAATGGAATGCTATTTAACTTAAGCTTTCAACATTTTGATGTAATCATAGTTTTTTATTAAAATCAAGTCACGTCAGGTTTTTATGTTATATTTCAACTTTATAGTTCATTAGAATCATTAGACTGTTGATTAGGGCTGAAACGATTCCTCGAGTAACTCGAGTTATTCGAATACAAAAAATCATCGAGGCAATTTGTGTTGCCTCGAAGCCTCGTTTAATCCATTTAACTACAGTACACACGGAGCACTGCGTTTCCCCACGGACCGTTATTACTGACGCACAGCCCGTTAAACTCTATTCATGTTACAGGGCTCTGAAGTCTCATGCATTCACCGTGAGACACACGCGTTTTAGTATGTTCACACGCTCACACGTGTTTCTCATGCTGATAAATAACTGATAGCTTATAGGGCTGTGACGGTTGCCGTAACAACCGCACCACCGCGATGGTAAAGCGGTAGTGCACGTCACTCTGACAAATATAGGTGTAATAAATATGAGAGTTGCGATAACGATTGCTAGTTGTAGCCTTTCAGTTGTGGATGGTTTTATTTAAAAGATTTTAAATTAACAGAAATTATTGGCATACGTTTCCGTTGGTGCGTTCGAGCGCAGGCCTGCACGGCAAAACCCAGGTTATTCTGCGGGTTTTGCAATGGATCTTATTGTGAAATGAACAGATACGTAAAATCAAAACTGGCTATGACCCGCTTGCTTTTTTAGTCGGAGCGCGTGCAGGTTTTGCCGCGGTTGCGGAGAGCATCTCTTCATTTGCGCTCCTGTGCACATCTTCTGAACGCGCATTTAGTGCAGCTGTACACATTTTAATCTGGACAATGTCAACAAGTAAGTTTCACATCAACGAGTCGGAAAAAGTAAAGTTTTTATGGCAATCTGAATAGGAAAGCCAATGTAGGTTTAAACAGTTTGTTTCAAACGGAATTGTTAAGGACTGTAAGGGTTAACACGCCACTGACTGAAGTTACTGCAACAAGAGCTTTTTTATTTAGTATTTAGCTTTCTTATATCATTTAAGTTTTCATTATTTACTGATGTTTATTTAAATGTTTTATATGCTGTAGTGTGCTGTTTCACTGATGGATTTGCGTGTTAAACATTGACGGATGTTTCATCCTCATTTATTTCAGATATCATATTTCAATTATTTAACAATTTCAAGTATTTAAATAAGGTCTATATTTCTCTTCCACTCGTCATGTGGTTGCTACACGCAAATATAATAATATAAATATTATTTATATAAATAATATATATTTCTCAACCACCGCACCACCGCGGTCGATTTGTCTATTACCACCGTGGTGGTAAAAAACTGCCACCGTCACAGCCCTAATAGCTTATTGAAATGGTGAACTGATATTTGACTTAGTTTTAGTCTATTTTACGAGTGAAACTTGTTTTCCGGCTGCATTGAGTCCATCAAACTAGATGCGGACTAGTGGACGCCGAATCCTGTCATTTACACATTTCATCTGTCTGGTCTGAGTGAATGAACTGCACAGTTTAACGTGCTACACGCGTGATGCTCATGAATTTGTCTGCGTCTGCGCTGAATGAGGACATGAACTTCACCTCCAGAGTTGCGCTGAGAGTTTATTTCACAAACATGTTATTGTTTGAGTGAAGAAACAGACATACTAAAAAATAAGCATCTGACAACCTGCAAAAATAAAAGTCATAGGCTATTGTTTGAAATTATTATTTCCATTTTTATTCATGTTTCTTATTTATATATTTGTATTATATTGCATTTTGAATTTAATATGGCAATGGAATGTACTAAATGGGTTTAGTTTTCACAGATATTAATGTATGCTATTTCAGCAATAAAAACTAATTGTTCTAAAAAAGAGACCTGTCTTATTTTCTCTTGTATATTTAGTATTGCTTTTTAATAAAGAAAAAGTACTTATTATCCGAATACCCGATTAATCGATGGAAAAATCTGTAGAATACTCGATTAGTAAAAGAATCGATAGCTGCAGCCCTACGGTTGATTGCCTTTACTGAAAGGCGTGACTTTCTTCTCTAGAGCCTCCATAATAAATGTTGAGATAATGTATTTACGAAACGCGCTCTGTAGAGCAGTTTGTCCGTTTAGGGCTGCTGTAGAAACAACATGGGAAATTCCATGTACGGGGTCCCGTGGTGTATGTAGATAGAAATAGCTCATTCTAAGGTAATAAAAACATAACGCTTCATTATGTAAGGTCTTTACACCTCTAAAGACATTGTTATGTATATATTGCATTGCATTTCTGTAGATAGATCTGTTCAATAGATCCTCCAAAAAAATGCCACATTGCACCTTAGACTTAGGACTCAAGAAGGTTCTGTAAAATGGCTCCAGATCCTTACTAAAGAAAACAGGTGTCATTAAGATCTAAATGCGAATGGAGGTGCATCTATAATTCACTTATTTTATTTCTGTATTGTAGGTTGTTTATTTATATTTGAGCAAGCACTGCCTCCACCGCCTCTCATAAAACGCCTCTTCAACATTCTGTACTTTGTAGCTCTATGCACTATGTAAGATGCATCGCACAGGAAATGCAGGACATGTAGATGTGTCTTCCGAGGCAAGAGTATGCCTGGCACTTTAATTAGCTCTAATTTGGTTTAATTGAGCATACAGATAGCTTTATAATAGAGAAGGCAATTGGGTTAAGTCCAAAAGTAATTCTTTAAAATGAGAGAAAATTGCGAGTGACCTCAAACAAATGAGGCTAAATAGTTCCACGTCCATAAATGGTAATGAACTGCTGACTGGACTGTTTTTCCTGAGTTATGTTGCTTTACCAGTGAGAAAAGTAAATGTGTTTTGTGTCTTGTGTTTTTTTTAACGCCGCAAACAGCAGTAAGGTTCTCCTCACTGACTTTTTAAAATGAGCAATAGGTGAAAGATGTGGTTTTAATTCTGATATCAGAGGGAGGCTTGTCTCTTACCTTAGTCTCAGCCTCAGATGTCACGGGTCGGGCATGGACCGTTTACTGAATGTCTGATGCATACGGTACACAAAACACAAGTTTGAAGTTAAATTCAACTGGTAACATTGTCACACCCCTAAAAATGATGCTGAATAAACCACACTCTGATTTGTTTTTTCACATGTCTGTCAGTCTACCTCTTTGGCAGTCTAGACCTTCAGGCATCAGTCTGAAACTTATTACCTGGTAGCCCCACAAACTGATATAGTCTCCCTCTCATTAACCAAAGCTGTTCACCTTCTTGTCTCCTGACCTTCACACACACACTACTGATTTGGTTCTTATTGTTTTGCAATGCATGTAGTATTATTACCAGGGGCAATTGTAGGATTTCAGTTTTAAATGGGCTCAGCCTCCTACCTGATGTGCTCAGCTTCAAGCTGACGTGACTCAAAAGAAAATTTCTCGCTTAAGTGAGTGAGGTTTTGAGTTCAAATCATGTCTGACTGACAGCATTTTGAAAACAAAGTTTAATGTGTTTGTCAGTATGTACTCTTGCAAATTAAGTATACTTCAAGTTCATTTAATTAATTATATACTTGAATTTGACCTAATTATACTTAAGTGTGCAGTACTTTATGTAGTAAATATACCAACATCAATGTACTAGTAGTAAACTTGAAAGTGTACTATTTTAGTAGTTACTTGTAACTTGTAGCACATTTTTCTTTAGTTTTATGAAAGTACACTTATACACTTATACAGTATACTCTCAAGAAACTACTAGTTTAGTATACTGTAGTATTAGTTTAGGTTTTATACTGCAAGTACACTTTACATCACATACTCCCATACTCCACATGTTCCCATTTTTTCATTTTTATACTCAAAATATTATCTTTAAGTAGATTTCAAGTATATTTCGATCGAGGATTGACTAAGTATAGGCCAAATATACTAGAATTGTTTTGTGAGTCAACTTAAGTTTTAGTTCTGTTCCCATTTATGTATTCTTATGCTCAAAATATTCCTTTAACTGTATATTAAGTAGATTAAGAAGTGTACGTTGATACACAATACCTCGAAGTATAAGCCAAACATACTTTTTCTGTCATTTTTAATTTTCAATCTAATTTTCTGTCAAGTATACCCAAGTTATATTTCTGAGAAATACATTTTTAAGAAGTTACATTAGTTTAAAAGAAGTATACCAAGAGCACACTTGAATAAACTTCTTGTTTGTAAGGGTATCAGTAATGCTGGCATATAATGGAGGGCGTATTGACAGCAGTAGTGTACTTGGCAGCATTCTGAACATTGTTGTCATGTGTCTTTTACAGTATGGCCATCCGTCACAAACATACGTGCAGACATCACACAACCATTGGTTTTTACGGGGGCAGACAGTCATACTTGTGGGCTTTTAGGTGGGCTGAGATGAAAAACTAGCGTCTAGCAACACCTATGATTATCACACCCTTATTCTTTTGTAGCTTGTTTTAATTGCATACTAGGTACCCTCGGGCAAGCCTTTCCCCTTATCCATAACAATGACATCGCCACCGCACCTTGTTAAAACCAATCAAGACTTTGTTAAAACCAGTCAGCAGGCAGCTTTAATCACCCCTAGCACTGCGATTCATTCCCTCTCTCTCTTCCTGTCTAATGTTGAGAAACCAAAGAACTGTGCAGATTGGTGTGACAGGAACAATGGCACACGATAACAAAGGCAAGATACTCCAATCTGTCCCATCGGGGGCCACCGCTCCATTAGAATTAGCTTTTTTCCACTCTCACGGACACCGCCTAATTTCGGGCTGCCAGCTGTCTCTCCGGCCTCATTAGAGAGGACAGCCACGACGGCCCCGTCCGTGCACGATGCCCAAACAACCACCATCGGCCGAAGCGTTTGTGGACGGCCGGGCGAGGAAAGGCTGACGGGTGCCGTCTCGGCCCATTACGGTAAACAAAACGTAGAATACAGTAGTGAGGATGGAGAATGATGTAATAATGCTCTGAAAATAGGTCTGGCTGCCCCGAGCCACCCTCAGCTAAAACCCAGTCTCATCCCCCCGCCTTTTATTTCTCGCCGGTGCATTTCACACAACAATCACGGCCGCGAGACAGGCAGAAGCCTCCAATCACTTGTGCTGTCTGGCCCTCTGACGGAAAGCATTTGTCTTGAGTTCTCTTGGAATGCTGGGAGAGCAGATTGTTGTGTTACACAGCAGGAGGGGATCAATGTAATCGCATCACTTTCAACTTTTTGAATGGGGAGATGCCCTAATAGGATTTGGCAGTGTATGGTACCCTCAAAAATGCAGGAAATCTGTTCTGGCTCATTAGGATGCATCGGCGTCTCTCGCTCTTGCATTCTCCCTCGCTCTCTAATGCGTGTTTGTCTTTCTTTACCTCACAACTTCTGAATCGAGTTTGCTTAAGCGTCTTGTAATTGCCCGTTCGGCCCTCTTGAAGGCTAATTTCGGTCCCCGCTGAGCTTGTTTTCTTTTCGTCTATTGAAAAGGCTCTCATTCTTGTTTGCCGCCCCGTCTTCCTCGCAGTGCACAGAGAGTTTGTTGAGAATAAAGGAAAATCAAACAAATTGCCAAGTCAGAGTCGCCCTTTAAACCCTTGTCTGTTTTTTTCTCCTTAAGGGTTTGTTTTGTTGTGCTCTTCATAGCCTCTTGGCCTTTGCCTTGACTTACTGTGTGTGTCTGTGGCTTTACCTCTGGGGTTGCTCAGTTCTAAGCGTACTGTTTGTCTTCATTCACGTCTGTTTAAACAGCATCCTCTGTAAACTGCTTACTGGTTGGGGTAATCCTGTACCTGCACACGTGTGTTCTTCACAGGCCATAGGCCACAAATCTGGCAAATATACAAAGCAAACTGTTAGTGTTTTTTGTCTTCACAAGAAAATGCCTATGTGGCGTCAGCTTAACCAGCAAGACTTTTGATTAAAGTTTGCTCACAAACAAGATAGATTGATAGATAGATAGATAGATAGATAGATAGATAGATAGATAGATAGATAGATAGATAGATAGATAGATAGATAGATAGATAGATAGATAGATAGATAGATAGATAGATAGATAGATAGATAGATAGATAGATAGATAGATAGATAGATAGATAGATAGATCGTGATCCTGACAATTTGTCACGAGAATGTCTAAGAGAAATGTTATTTCAGCTATAGGCTACTCAGTTTAACAGAGTGTTCCGAGCCACCTTATTTTAACTTTCTCTGTATGATTGTTTTATTTTCTGTTGATGCAAATGTCCTCCCAGAACCCCCTGCGGCACAAGACTGTGTGCCACACATTCAGGATCAAGTAAGCGAAAAAGAGAGAGAGAGTATAAAAGAGAGTAGTTGTCTGAAAGAAATGCAAGTTGATTTGTGACTGCTGAGGGATTAAGATGCAGACAGAGCATGTTATTGTGTACGGCGGCTGGCCTCTGTAAACCTGCGCCCTGCCATGCAGCCGTGGGGATCGATGGTGCCCTCCACACGCTCCCTCATTACCACTAGCATCTCACTAGCCCGCTCTCTCTCTTTCTCTCTCTCTCCACCACGGCTGCTTGCACAACCACTGGCAGCTTATCACACTCATCTGAAATGGCCTATGTATTCATTATCCCTCACCTGAAGGCCTGCATATATAGGATCTTTCACACAAAAATAGAGCTTTACTGCCATAGAGAAGGAGGGAATTCTGGACTGTAATTGCATCTGAGTAGTGTGGTTTTTGGAGTCATTAGAAGGTGGTGGAGTTTTCCAGAAGGTGTCCGTTTGAGAGGATGTGACTGAGAGAGTCCAAGAGCATTAGTCTACCTATATAACTGTATATAGTCTCTCTCTCTCTCTCTCTCTCTTAGTTTTTTTAAGTTCTTTTTGCTTTAGTTTTAGTTTAGTTTTTAATTATTTTAGTGACTTATAAACTTATTTCAATAAACTTATATAGTTTATTGCTTGGGCAACATTTCTAATTTTAGTTTAGTTTAAGCTTTTCATATAATGTTTTGACAGATGTTTTATTTGATTTAAATTAACAGGAAGGTTTTAATAGTTTTAGTAAACTTTAATAACCTTGATCCTTAGCCATTGTCAACTAATCTTTAAAAAATCTTCCAGACCTTGCACATTCTTTACTATTACAACATCTTTAACCCCGCCCTGTTTTATTTTATTATTGTTTTATTATTATTATTATTATTTTTATTATTTATTATTATTATTTTTTTTATCTATCTATCTATCTATCTATGTATGTAACCCATAACACAGCCATTTTCAGTTCTTAAGCAACAATAGAGAAAAATTCAGGATTAAGCACACCTCTGGTCCACACACCATTTAAACATAAAAGAGCTTTTACGGCAATTCCTGAAAAGTGCTTGCTTTGAAGAGGCCCTAAATTATTGGTTGATGCAGTACCGGTAACACACAACTGTGATTATCCTCGTGGTGAGCAGAGTTTAGCTGACCCGATGTCTGTAATGTGCCTGACGGCAGCTAAGCTTTCTCTGCATCTCTCTGCGCTATTACCGAAATCAATAGCCATCTTCCTCTTTTCTCCCTGTTTGTCTCCGCTGTCGTGCTATTTTATCAGAGGCTTTGTCAGCAAGACTTTGAGAGGCATGAACACTAAAGCCACTGCTGCTGAAGAGCTGGGAGATCCTGCAGTCCTGAAAAGAAACACAGGCGATGATCGATGGCTCTGTAAGAGCGTGACTGAGGCATCAGGGTGCCGATGCATTCACCACCGCTGTCCTTGAGCATCGTGCCCCAGGTGCGAGACTAACCGAACCAATCACATGCGTATATTAACCCTTCGTTCGCTTCTTTAAAATCCATCTCCACCAAAGGGTATAATGGCCTTATCGATTTATCTCTTTCTCTTTTCTCTCTAGATAGCAGGGGTCCATGCGGGACCATTCAAAGGCGTGTGCGTGTTGTTGTAGCAGAGCCCTCCAGCAGGGCCGGGCTCTGGTATTGCGTACGTCAGCCGAGCCTGTTCTTTTAACCAGCATCCACGCATAGCTAACACTAATCAGCCAGCGGTCCAGGGAACAATGTTTACCAATCACCAGACTCCTGACTGACAAGAATGCATGAATAACACATGGAGTTTGGATTCAGGGACCCTCCTTCAGGAACAGAGGCCCATTGGAGCTCCAAAGATGCTGTTGGGGGAAGGGAAAACAGAGACCAGAGCAGACTGGGTATAGCTTTACTGGCATATTAGTTCTGCTCGTCCACGTGCCACCCACATCAGTACTGTCAAAGTAAATCTTCCTTCATTTTCCACCCAAGGCCAGATGGGTGAGGAGATTGTACCTGTAGCGTTGCGCTGCGCTGCATGATAAAGTAGGTTGGCAATTCCAGGGCTCAAAGCACTATGTTTCAAACATAGAAATGCTCTCTTTAACAAGATGTATGATTCGTTTGGATTTTAAATTTATTTCCCAATTCACCAACATTCATTACAAATATTTTTAAAAGCAACAACATAAACAAAACATTACAGTGCATGCACGCTTTTGTGGCCCAAAATTAACTTCCGGTAGACCTCTACAAAGAATAGAGTCCCTGTAGATTATTTCTGATAACAAGCAACAGAAATAAGTAAATTACATTAGCTAGCAAGTTAAAAGTATGTCTAGCCAGTATTATTTTGGGTCATCAGTAGAAGAACCAGGGGCGGACTGGCCATCTGGGATGCTTTTGGCCAAAAAATCCAAGTCTGCCCCAAGAAGAACCGTCACTTGGCTAAATTTAAATTGTTTATTTAATAGAAATAATATACAATAAAATATTAATATTATATGCTTTACAAGCCACTAGCCAGACCGATCAACAAAGAAAGACCAGAAGGTAACTTTAGGCCAGGCACGTGCGTCTAATGAAACCGTCTAGACGACCAAAAATAAATACATTATCGTACCCTGAGTAATTAATTTGTTGGATAAACATGTTTTAAAAGTTAATTTTATCCAAATAGTGAGTTAAATCAAGTAGATTATTTGCTATTACTTGAAAAATCTAGTTTGTCATTTGAAACTGGATCACACTAAACAATGTATCTGTAGCATAAAACCAAATCATAGTTACAATAGTGAAACCATGGTAAAACTGTGGCTATATAAAAAATATTTTTAATGGTACCTTATGGTTAGTGAGGCAGGACTGCCATGATACCCTTCTCAAAAAAGACTCTTATTATTTCCCACAAACTTCACAGAATATGGAGAACAGATTTCATGGGGCTGAACTGGATTAAGAAAAGCTTCTAATGTGTATTTGTGAGACTGCGTTTCATATTACTGCAGAAGGAAAGCGTAATCCTTCCTTAAACATTGATATGCACGTCATTATGACAAAAGATAAAAAGGATCACAGATTTTTTTCCTTTATAAAGTCAATACAATCAAATGTCCACTGCTGACATATCCTGAGCAGAAATATTCACTACTTTTTGTGTGTGTGTGGTTTTGTCATGCGAGTCAGCGGATGGCCCCGAGCATATTTCTCAGGGGCCAATGCATTTGACCTGTGTGGTTGTTTAAAATCCTCCTCCCTGAAGTCACATCAGCTGTGTTTTTTGTCTGTAAAGCTCAGCTCACAAAATCTGCGGGAACACACTGAGAGGCTTTCCACTGTTTTACTCCAGAATTCTGTTTTTAATTCAGTGCCTAATCTCCAGGCTTGACTGAAAATTACATTGTTCGGTTTTAACAGCCGGTGAATGGACACATTCAAAGACGTTTGAAAGCACCTTGTCTGCCGAACGGCGTTGCCGAATTCTTTGAATTCATTTGAGCTGGGAGTGAGCGAGCGAGAGAGAGAATAGTAAACACTTCAGCCGTTCCATCATGTGGAATATTTATCAGAGTCATTTTCCTGGTCTTGATAAATTAATGTTTTGACAGCAAATCAAACACGGGCGATAACTCCCTGTCAAAATGTCTCGGCGCAACATTTGAATACCTGCTCAGACTACGTTCATATTGCGCATTTACATAATTTTGAAATCAAAGGGAAAGGCATATTTAAATTCCATCGCAGAAGTAGGCAGCGCAGCCTGTGTTCGATAGAAAATAATGATCAGCTTAAACGCGCAAAGGGAAAGCGAGTGGTTTGTTTATTCTCATGATGGTGGCGCAATAAAGTGAAAACGATTGAAATAAGAATCAGCTGCCAAGTGGAGCTTAAGTGGGATCTGCCTGGAGAAAAAAATTTAAGAATAGAGGACCGTAGTCTTATTAACGAGCTTGAAATGTCATTATCCACAGCTTAGTATTAAATAATGTTATCTGTTATTTCTGAACTAGAGCGGCAAGAGCAGTGACAAAATGCTGTATGATGAAGAACAAAAGAGTTTGTGGAGGGTTTCTTTATTTATCCGTTTCAATGTGCTGTGTGGCCTGTGATGCTGGCAGCTGTGTGCTGTCTCCTCACCTGTGGCCCCAGCCAGCCGGAAGAACAGTCTTAAATCATCTAATTATCCAGCCGTTGCTTTGTTTGAACTGCAGATTGAACATACACACGTATTTTAGATAAGACAGAGACTGAAGAGATTCGCAGAAACGCTGACCATAGCTGTCATTTCTCTGTAATTGCAAGAGGGATCCTGTCAAAAGAAGATCTGCTTATGACGTTTGGATAATGTCTTTGGATAAATTTGGATAACGACCTTGATAACCATTTAGCAACGTCCTAGCAACCACCAGAAAACCTTACACAGTAGCAACACGCTTAAAATCACATCTGCATAGCACTCACAACACCTTGCAGCAGCATCACACCAGCTGGTTTTGCATGCACGTGCAAATATATGTAGATTTTTTCGAGTGGCTTTGATAAGGCGAACCTTCTACTTGTTGATCTGTTTCATAGAAACAGGATGTGTTGTTTGCTTCTAAACAGCCCTCTCCATCTCACTTTGAGACTCTCCAGAGCTGATGACTCTAATTGAATGATATGACTCACTGGGTTAATAGCGTGACTGATTGTTGGCTCTGAAGAGCTGGAGCTGACAGAATGACGAATTATCGTGAATAATGATGGGTGAATTATCCAGAGTTAATGCCGTCTGATTGATCTGCCCTCTCCGTGCAGGAAACAGAAATCCTCAACACTGCAGTGCTCACGGGAAAGACCGTTGCCATGCCGGTGAAGGTGGTCACTGTAGGAACAGAGGGTACCGTGACTGACGTGACCGAATCGGTGGAGTGTCGCTCGACGGATGAAGATGTTGTTAAGGTGGGTTCGTGGAAGCTTTTCACTCCAGTAAATATGTCTCGGGGTGGGTTCACTTTTAAAAGTCAGTTTCTGACTTTTCATTTGTTTGATAATAGTTAAGAGGGGGTTAAGTTGTCATAATGGAACCTGCCATTAAGAATTATATAATATGCTTTTTAGCAAACCATTAACAGAAAAACAACTATAAAACACAGAAAAGTATAAACTGTAAACGGTCATGCACAAAAATATAAAATATGCTTTTAGTCAACAATATTATAATTTTATATTTAAAAATACAATATTATATTAAATTTAGAAAGAGAAAGGCCAACTTGACTCAGTCTGACATTTTTCGAACAATATTGTTGTCCTGAGGTATACAAAAGCCTTTCAGGATAAAATCCACCTTCATTATATAGCCAATTCTTAACAGTGAGTTTTGGTTCTGTTTTTATTCGTTTACTTATGAACATTACAAAAAGTATGATGTTAACGATTAGATTTGCACAACTTTTTCATAATATAGGAAATTGTCATAGGTTTTAGAGAAAATTTTGATTCAAAAGTTGATCAAATGTGACAGTTTTCCACTGTGACAACTAGCCCCAACCTCCTTCATACTATAATGATGATTAGCGGATCATGTGGTGTGATTTACTGTCAAGCACAACCTAAATTTTGCTAGCTTTCCCTCAAAAATCCATGTGAACTAAAAGAACGTGCAGACACTTGTAAGCTTGAGAGAATTCAGTAACCACAGGCATAGTCAAGAACTGTTGGAAAGCACATATTGTCTATTAAGGCAGCAAGTGTATTAAATAATGATAAATCACCGTACATTTCCACTCTTACGAGTCTGACGGAATGTCTATTTTCAGTTGTCAACCCAGAAGCGAAAAATCAAAGGAAAGTTAAATGCTGTCTTTCCACGAACAATTTTCCAAGCGTGTGCCTTTCGCTTCTCCCTGCCATTTGGGAACAAAATATGAGAGCATTTTATGGGGGAGAAAATTACAAATCCAGTAAAGTGTGTGTGTGTGTGTGTGTGTGTGTGTGTGTGTGTGTGTGTGTGTGTGTGTGTGTGTGTGTGTGTGTGTGTGTGTGTGTGTGCGCGCGCGCGCGCGTGTGTGTGTGTGCACGCATGTGTGTTTGCTCCCTTTGGGTTTAATTATCTGATGAACACCCCACTCTGAATCATTGACCTCTGGAGAAGACATGCCCAACATAGCACAAACACATTTACAGACACACACACACACACACGCACACTGACGAATATACAAAGACACTCGTCCCCTGGATTTGTAGTAGTTGTAGGATTGTACAATTATAGTGACGGTTTGTATCATCTTTATCAATATTGCATGGGAAGCAATCCCCATCACTTTCTCCTAATCACAGTATAATTGGGTTACATCTCAATATCTGTGGCTCCTTAACTGCACTTCCTTAATTTACCAGCCCAATTTAATGTTTGAATTACGTTCCTCCTTTCTTAAGGGCATTTCAATTAGCTCTTCCTGATATTATATTTGTCAGATGAGATTATGAAGGGCCCCATGGAAAGACATTTAGCGGTTACTTTGATGTGCAATATTTCTTTGTGATGTCTTTCGATTTCGAGACGTCTAGATAAGCCAACAAATGAGCCGATCTTCCGCGCAGACAGATACAGGAGATGGACAGAAAGGGAGTAATGAGAGACATAGGAAAGGACAGAGGTGGAAATTGAAAAAATATGGAGATGATATGGAAGTCAGAGGGCGAGTCCTTTAGTTAGGACTGTATACGTATTACTGAAGCTACAGAGAATGTGAAGCTACGTCACTCCATGTTGAATGTTGCGCCATCTTGGGAGGATCGCTGCTAGTGCGTTCAATGCATTGTTTTTCTTGTTTGATTAGGACATAAACAGTAAGTATGGTAGGTCGGTCTTGCTGTGTTAAAAACTGCAATAGCATTACGAAGAGTCGCTCAGGAAAACCCCCTGGTTCTTTCACTTTTGATTTCTCAATATATTAAACAAAACAAGTAACGGTACATATCAAAACAATAATAGCAACATATTGCGTGATGTCAGCATCACATTCTCTATAGTTTACTGAAAAACACTAGTCATTTTTATCATATTAACGTTTAGATGTCTGATCTCCACATAATGCCATACAATTATCTGCACCTACTGGTTGAAAGTTCCTTGCGTGGCCACCTGGATAGCTGCGAACAAACTCTTTCACCTTTTCATTCAGGGTGAACGTTTAGATCTGCTCTAGATGAACTGTCAGCTTCAGACAGGAAGTGAGAGATAGAACTAACGTCAGTCAGTGTGGTCCGGTTTCTCCATCTGAATGGGTCATTAACTATCCAACCCGTTTCCCTGCGGGAGTCTTGACATCCTGCGTAAGTGTTCGTCTCTACAGCGGTCGTAATGTTCCTGATTAATGCCCTACCAGACTCATTATGGTATACCAACCTATTCTCTCTACACACTTTAAGTCTGTGCACCCACTGGCACTCAGCTGTTTGTTTGTTTATCGGGAGACTTAAAGAAAATAAAAATACAATTGTCTTTGTAAGATTGTAATTGTTTCTTTATGTCTTATATATGGGTACCTGTAGATTCGGTCAGTTTGATTAATTGAATAGGTTTTTAACTGATTTAATAGGTGCAGGGAGGGCGAAATATTTACCGTCCTGCTTTTTTGCGATTTTAAGAGACTTTAAACGTCTTTGACCTAGGGCTGGGCGATATGGCAAAAAAGTTAACTCGATAGTTTTTTTCTATATTGATCGATAACGATATTTATTTCGATATACTGTATATTTAATTAAAAAACTGTATTTAAAATAATCTATTTTAAATACAGTTTATTAACAAAAGTTAACCTTTAACCAGTTAAAATTAAATTAAATTAATGCACTGTTGCAACACAGAGGATATTAGGCCATAAACAACATGTACCAGTTCATTCAGTCTCATTTTGACTCAATTGACTCGTTAAGTAAAGGGAGTGTTCATTCAGTACATTCAACCAATGAAAGGGCTCCGTTACTGCGTACATTCGAACGCTATTGGCTCAGCACCTGCGCACATACATAACGCTGCAGTAATGTCTTGCTCTAGTAGTGGGATTCATTCAATGCATTCAGTGAACCTTAGTCTTTCAAAAAGACATCTCACATAAACTGTAGTACATTTCTTTAATCATGCAAGCATCTTACATACAAGGTTCAATGTTTTAATCTCACTTCATTACATCTCTAATCTGTACAGGGCTGCGCTGGTTTGTTTCATATGCACCAGCTCATGTTAGCAGATATGTTAACGATGGATTTAAAAACGTTTGTGCTTGAGTTTCGAAGTAACTCGTTTGCAATTGCGCCTCAAGTTTGTTTTGTTTAACTGGCGATTGCGAAAAAAATAAGACACTTGATAAACTGCGTGATGACAACTCGAGGTTAGTTTCACCTTTGTTTCCGCTTCCAGTAATGTTTTCCTCCTCATGTTGAGTTTTCTTTGCCAAGTGCAGTATGAGATGGACGTTGTACTTTGACGCGCATGATAAAAGCTGCACGCTGACTGACTGTTGTTGCGTTTATTTCTGCGTTCTGTTAGACTGTAAGATTAATCCATATCGAGTCAAAATGCCAATAGCTTATCATCGTTTTTGAAATACATTCTATCGCGATTCGATATGATATCGTTTATCGGCACAGCCCTACTTTGACCTGTGCAACTGGAACATAGTTGAAAAACCTCTTTGTTTTAGTAAATGGTGTCAGGTTTGGGGTTTCTTGCTTAAACTTGAAAATTCTTCTTGCTTAGTTATGTCATGAAGGTCAATGGGATTTGAGTTATATTATAGCACACCGAATTATATTGTAGCCTTTATGACAACATAGTTTATTCATTTCACAGGCTTCAATACTCACCGTATAACGGATAGCAAATTGTTTTATTAGAAAGTGCTGCCGTAAAATCTGAAGTTAATCACAGCTCGTATGAATACACCATTGACTTCGCCTGCAATGATGGGAATGTCATGGATAAGTGATGTCAAATTTCTTCAGGAAGTAAAATTCCTTTGAGATTAAGGTTTTCTGTGTGTCTTTTGATTTAGGTAATGTTTAAAAAAATCTGGAATTTCTGAGATACAGCAGTAAATAAGAATCTGATGAAAAGCATCATTCTACTCTTTAATTAAAATATGGGAGGTCGAAGCATCCAGAAAATGTGTTCTTTTGAACAATTAAAACTCTTGTCATCACGATTTTGAGCTCATATCAAGCTCAGTTCTTATTAAAGAAGTCCTCAATCTGATTGGCTAAGATACAGTTTTCTCAGCCAGTTATCATATAGGTGTTTGCTAAGAGCTGTGTAGTGGTACTTCAAAAGCTTTGCTATGAAAAGACTTGACCGCTTGGCTGTGTTCTCTGTCTGTCTTTGTCTTCACCTTAACATATGCTTAGCTCCTTTCAACCCCAAAGACTGAGAAATACAGACATCCAAACACTCTCATTATCAATCGCTTCTCCCTCACGGACTGTAGTCAGAAATAAACACTTGGATAGTCCAGTCAAAGCCCGTCCAAACTCTCATCTTCCGCATTAAAGCGAAGAATGAAAGCAAATAACGCTGGCGTGTAAACACAAAGGCTTGACTGTTTTTCGCGTATTGTGCTGATTAGCAGAAGAGGCCTCATTTTTTTGCTTTGGAAATTTGAAATGGTCGCGGAAATTGGACAGAGAGGTAGACTGATACGAATGCCAAGGCAGCAATTTTCTCTCATTTGAAGTCCTTCTGAACAAAATGTTGTCGAAACGCTTTGTTTGTCTGCGGTCTAATTTGTTTTCCTGCTTTCCAGGTGTCCGAAAGATGCGATTACGTGTATGTCAACGGTAAGGAGACACGTGGAAGAGTGAGGATGATGTTGAACTTCACTTACAGTTACCTGAGCGCTCAGCTTGAGATCAGCGTCTGGATGCCCCGGCTGCCTCTGCAGATCGAGATGTCCGATCCGGAGCTCAGTCAGATCAGGGGTTGGAGGGTTCCTGCCGATTCCAGCAGCCAGAGGTTAGAGATGTTTTTGTTTTAAATGGGTTGTATAATCATGACTCGTATTCTCCTTGATCTTTTAAGATAAAAGAGTTCATTATACTAAGAAAACATACTGTAACTTTTGAAACTTTATGAACTGTGTGTAAAGTGTAAAAAAAGACAGTTTATTGAAAGCACGCTGTCTTGACTCTGACGATAACAAGATGATTAAAGATAGTTTTGAGCGCGTGAACACAACTGCCAAATGTCAGCACGTCTGCAATGGCTCTTCCTTTGTTAAAAAGTAGTTTTTAAAGCACAGCTGCAGATACGGTTTAAGTCTGTCACAGAGAAGTTTACCTAAATGAATTATGGCTCTTTCTGGTGTAAAACACTTTATCATCATTATAAGTAATTCTAAAAAAAATATGATCTCTTTAAATTGAGTAGGAAAGAGCAAAAAAAGTCATTAAGTTGCTGACATGTTTTATAATCTTTGGCTGAGAAGAAAAGATCCTACAGAGCCAAAACACATCCTGCAAATGATAAAAACAACTGGAAACAAGTTATTTTTACATTACTGGGATCAGCATGTTATTGTTGCCCATCACAGCTTAACATGTCTTTAAAGGGGTAGTTCACTCAAAAATGAAAATATGTTCATCATTTATGCACCTCAACACGTCTTACACGTCTGTAACCAATCTACACTAGCCCCCATTGACTTCCATTATAAACACAAAACCACTGAGACATTTCTCAAAATATCTTCTTTCGTGTTCCACACAAGAAAGACTTACATAAAGGTTTTAAACCTCATATAGGTTAATAAATAATGACAGAATAATGTCGGTCTCCCTCATCTTTATCAGCCCTTCCCTCAGCCATTTTCCATGCTCTGTCGTGCCCCGGTAACAGCAGCCGTGTGGCTGATCTTCCTCCGGAGCGCTCAATGGTAGTGAGGGGAGGATGCGGACGCTGACTTTTTAATTACCACGGGGTCGTTTTTTTCAGGTGCACCTGCCTCTGATGTGCCACAGGTTAATGCTGCAGTACGCTGTGGATATCCAGAAGATAATTTTTAATTACTCTCCCACTTGAATCAATCCTGCCGGGTTGACTTGAGCGTGATGTGTGCACAGGAATGATGAAGACCATCAAATTTAGGCTGAGGAGTCTGAGGTGTAAGTGTGGATGGAAGTTGTTTCTGGTTGTCACCTGTAATGTGTGGTTGTCAAGGTTAAGTGAGTGAGTGCTGTTGAAAAATGGTAGTAAAATATGAAATTCTGAAGCTTAAGTGGTAGATCAATGTTTTTTATTAAAGCATCTGACAAATGCATGACTGTCAAAAAAGCTTCAAAAAAAGATCTGACTCACAGTGACAGATCACCAAAATGACCCTGCAAATTAATAGGCTTATATCGTACTATAGTAGGCATGTGTATTTTATAGTACAGTATGGTGATGGATGAGTATACGTCCTGGGCTGTTTTTTCCAGACCCTCCCTGCCACCATGAGACACTGTAACATACACGCCCCTTGAGGTCTGATGTCGTGTAATCTGTCTCAGCTATTGTTTTGATTACCTCTGTGAGAGCTGAAAACCTGTGGTTGTGTTGTAAGACTCAACTCATTACAGTCGAGACCTTCAGTGACCTGACATTCCTCAACCGAGTACCGCCTGGCCTGTTTATACACCTGTGTTCTGTAAATGTCACACTGTTTCTGGCGACGGTCGGCCGTGGTTGCGTAGAAGTGCAGAGGAGCGTGGCCTCCCCACCTGTCACACTCGCCGTGTTAACCTGTGACTGCTGTTTTTTTTTTTTTATTCTGGATGGCTCCGGCTCATTAAAATAATGGCACTGTCAGTGCGGCCCGCTATCCATCTGACACTGGGCTGTTTGTGTGGGGAGAGAAAATGCATCGCTGAAATGTGAATCAGTTCAGTGAGTCTGAGTTCGGTTTTACAGGTTGTTGAATTGACTCACTTTTTACAAGAGATTGAATGCCATGCCTGCTTTATAGATATGAGGAGAATAAAACACAATACAATAGAATATAAACAGAATATAGTATTTTTCACTTCATTTGAAAAGTTGTTTATCAGTAAGAGAATTGAATGTGGTCAAAAAAGTGCAATTAACTTATCGCCACAAGTTTTAACTTTGGTACTAATTGTATTTTACTTAAAACTTTAAAGGGATAGTTCACCCCAAAATGGAAATTCTGTCATCATTTACTTACCCTCGTGTAATTTCAAACCTGTATGACTTTCTTTCTTCTGCAGAACACAAAAGAAGATATTCTGAAGAAACTGTTGGTCCCCATTGACTTGCATTGGTTTTGTGTCCATACAATAGAAGTGAATGGTGACCAATGGTTTTGGTTTACCAACATTCTTCAAAATATCTTTTGTGTTTTGCAGAAGAAAGTCATACAGGTTTAACATGACAAGAGGGTGGTGAGTAAATGATGACAGAATTTTCCATTTCTGGTGAACTCTTTTAAGGCAATTTATACTTTGGGTCAATTGAACATGTTTTCCATTTTAGTGAGTTGAATTTCTTTTACTTTTATACAGTTACTTACAGTTAGTTTTTATAGAGAATAAAATATGTCGAATAGCCCAAATTGCTGAGGATCAAAATTAAACAACACCAGTAGTAAACAGAGAAATTAAATATTGCAAAAAAGTAAAACAACTGTTCTTGGTTACTCTTATTACTTATTACAGATCCGGGATTGGAGAGGACGATATGGATGAAAAAGCCTTGAAGGATCGGGGTTGTGGTCCACAGTATCAGAGCACCACCGTCCGTGTCCTTACTCATTTTGAGGCTGAACCAGAGGAATGGCAGGGCCAACCGGACTTCCTGCTGGGTAGTGATTGGCAGGTGGACGTGACGGAGCTGGTGAGAGATTCAATGAAGTTGGTGGATGAACGTGTGGCCAGGCTCTCGGAAGAACAGGTCCTGCTCGGCCTGAATGTTGGCACCACCAAAGTCCAGGTGAGAGACAGGAATATAAAAATGTATGTAGTGTAAAGTTTCATTTTCACTTAATGCCAATGTTTAAGAACTATTAATACAACCAGAAATTTAGTTCCAAAATGTAAAAAAGTGGTCCCTAACCCCACTCATGCACCATGAAAACAAAGACGATTGTGCAATTACCTAAAAAGAGGGAAAAAAACAGCTGCTCAAGAAATACAACTGATAGTTACAGCTGACTAAGCTACAGCTCCCCTATGTTTATAAGCCATGAAAAAATGAAAGGATGTTCTTGTTTTTATTGGAAAATCCATTTGTCTGTGTTTGTGCGGATGAGAGGCGAGTCAGTCCGAGCTGTCATGTGACATGTGTATGCTGTCAGGCCAATGAGACAGAACAGCATCCCTCACAGTTCTCCTGTAATGCATTTTCAGATGCACATCAGACTGTTCTCATGACAAACAGTAATCTCCTTTAAAGAACATTTCAGTGGTATTCTCCTTTATCTGTGACAACCACACAACATTCCTTATAGACGAAACACATATGTATACATCCACCCAGATAGATGCATATTTATACACCTACACAACAATAATGCGTTAAGAAAAGCAGTGCAGATGGAGAGCTATTTGACAGGAGAATACTGTATATAAGCCTCAGGGACAGGTGAAAAGAGCTTCGATTTTTTTATCCATTTGCTGAAAATTAAAATCAGATAAGAACGCCAATAATGGCTGGGATGGAACGCATGGAGAGCGTGAAAACCAGTGCTGCTTCATCCACTCCCTGAAATCAAAAACCATTGAAGCTATGAGATGGATCTATCCTTGAACCACTTACCCACAGCCAAATTATTCATCATCACGCTTTCCTGTTACATTTCAAAAGAGGCCTGTCTAGTTTTTCAAGTCATTAAAAGTAATTTATATTAGAATAGGGAACATTAACGGTGGTCTCAAAACACCAAGAATTTGTTTCTGTCCAAAAGTAGACCATTTGGATGAATAGGTTTGTCAACGGCGTAATCCGCAACTTCTGCCTTTTATCGCCATCTCTGTTCAAAACGTAAAATTGCAAGTTACTTTACGTACTTATTTTTATGTGACTTGAAGTCAAACTGCCATTTCTTATGAATTTATACCAGACAGTTTAGCTCGTAAGTCATTATAAATTTACAGTTGTTAATTTGGGTAAATTAAGGAGACCGTTTTGAACACTGATCTTTAATCTACTCTTCAATAAGTCATTTTTTGTCATTTTGTCATTTTACTATAAAGGTTACATATTGCAGCTTTAAAGAATAGCGAGCAATTTTTATGTTATAGCTCTATTATTACAACTGGAGCACTGGGACGGAATCTTACGCAATATTGGGTAACGCCGGAGGCAAGCCCACTGCTAATTTTTATTTTATGTCTTATTAATAAATCTACCACTTCAAAAGGCAAATTATGAGTTTGGAATAAAAGTAGAATCTAAAATCTGAATAAGAATATATTTTTATCCTAGCATGGCTAGATTTGAGATTGACAAACTATTGCCTGTAGACTTTTAGACAGTGTGCAAATGATGGTTAGTTGGAAGTATGAGCCAAGCACACTGGTGACAGTGGAAGTCCTACTTGCAGATAGGAAGTAAATGGCTTCTGACACTTCATTATAACACAATGAATGCAGAAATATGGAGGCGGCTGCTTTGCTGTTAATTAATCCCGATAGGAAGTCTTCACATTACGTTCAGTATCGAAAGCCATTTCCATGCCTGTGCATCAAGTATTGGCATTTGGATAAAGCGATCACTTAGACGTCCAAAACTGCAGCACTCATTTTTATCTTGTCGCTTAGTTTATATAAAACTGTTTGCTTTTTTGTGATTTGTTCCATGTAAAAGAAGCATGTCTTGAATATCTTTTATGCAGGTGATGTCCCCGTTGTCAGACTTAGTTCTGGGTGAGAGGATGATCCGGGTTGTGGATGATAAAGTCAGTATTACAGAGTTGGGGGTGCAGCTGGTCTCTGGTCTTTCACTGAACCTCCAGCTCAGCCCAGGAAGCAACAGAGCCATCGTCGCCACGGCTACCACACAGGAAACCATGCACAACCCAAACCAGGTCCAATCTTATTAAATATAAACTCAATTAGTTACTTTAAACACCTGACTTATTTGTAAGGTTGCATTAACATTTATGGTTGACAGATTTTTTTGCATGTATCCCATGTGACAGCAAAAATTTTGAAAACAAACTGCGAATAATATATTATTTTATATTATTTATATTTATAATATAAAATAGCATAAGAGAGATTTTTCTTCAAAGTGTTCACTTAAGTGTATATGCAAAATGATCTACAGTATTTTTTCATCAGTATGTGTGTTCCTTGGGAATCAAACCCATAAACTTTGTGATGCTAATACAATTCACGAACAATTTAGTTAGCAAAACAGTTTCCCAATGGTTTCAAAGCAGCAGAAAATCATACCGTGTAAATATCGATGAAGCTACATTGACACCCACAGTTTAATGCTGCTGAGAGGTGACATGCATTTACACAACTACAATGGGTGTAAATTATGAAAATAATTCATATGAAATTATACTAATATAGGACTAGATTATGAAAAATAAACTCTGTCAGGTCAAAAATGAAGTTTAGGTCTGGCAGTGGGCGCCCAACAAACCTCATTGTGTGACCACTTGAATTGCAAATTCTATGCTGGTCCTCGGATCACATACCATGTGTGTTTCTTAGAAATTAGCTCTTGGTTAGTGGAGTTTTGTCCACAAGCAGGTGCAATCACCATAATCCGAGTCGTCGTGGTCACAAAGTCAGTTAACATGAAAAGCATTTTGATGAGGAGCTGCGGTTCTCTAGTGAATCATGCTGCTCAGGGCTGCCCACTTCTTCTGAGTCATGTCACATTTACAACCCTTTCTGATTCGTCTGATTTCACTAATCCTTTACATCGGCAGGGGTTTCCTCTCTTCCCCATGTTAATAGACAATAAACGAGCAGATTGGATGGATCTCCTGCTGATCAGTGCGTCTGTGCTTCTTGAAATGAGTCGTCTGTGACTTTAAAGCATTTGAACTTCCGCATTGGGTGTTTGCAAATCGTAGATACACATTTCGATGAATATTAGCATTGGTAAGAGCATCTGCGGCAGACGTTCAGGACTCATATTGTGTTTCTCTTTCCGCCTGCAGGAGTCTCTTGTCAGTGCTTGGCTTCAGTTCAGTGACGGCTCCATGACCCCTCTTGACCTGTACAACCCTGCTCAGTTTGTCCTAATGGCGACCTCGCTGGACGACCAGGTGGTGTCAGTGAGAAAAGACGCCAGCTGGAGGCCGATAGTGGTGGCTAAGGGTGAAGGGCAAGGCATGCTGGTACGTTTGGAGATGTACGGACCTGAATCCTGCTTGAAAACCAAACGGCGCACAGTTTTGGCTGCAGGCAACGCGAACATCCACGTGAAGTTCGGTCGCGATGACGAAACCGTAAACAGTGCCAGGAGATACAGGCCTAACGCACCATATTATGGAGTATCTATTTCCGATATGGATGCTGGAATAATGAGCAGAGGAGCTACCACTATTAAGACCGGTATTCCGGGAAAAGCCGCTGGTGATATTCCTGTCGATTTCTCAGAGTTCCCGGCCCAAGCAGACCTTCCCCCAGGACGTAACATGGAGGACGACCTGCTACAGACCCGTCGTGGCCTCACCGACCTTGAGATAGGCATGTATGCCCTTCTAGGGGTCTTCTGCCTGGCCATCCTTGTATTTCTAATCAATTGTGTGTCATATGCGCTTAAGTACCGCAACAAGCAGCTCCCGTTGGAGGGCCAGGAGACCATGGCTCATGCCCACGACTGGGTTTGGTTAGGCCATGATGCTGAGCTGTTGGAAAGCCAAGCAGGGTTGTGTCTGGACCAAGAGGAACTAGGTGGCACAATGGATTCCGGGCTGGGACTGGAAGAGGGCAGCCAGCTTCTCAACGGACTTTCGGGTCAGAAGAACGTGCAAGGACAGGTGCACAGGTCCATGTCTGACTCTGGGTGTGCTGGAAGGGATCACAAGGGCGAGTCGATGAACTCGCCCACCACCAAAAGGAAACGGGTGAAGTTTACCACGTTTAGCCACAGCAAACCCAGCAACGGCTGTCCGTCCATAAGCCCGCTACTCGTTGGTCAGAACGACATCAAATGGGTTTGCCCAGATATTGAGCTCGGGGACTCCAAAGAGCTCCGAAATTACATGGAAAGGTTAAACGAAAATGCTACTAAAAACATCGCATAGTGGGGTTGTAGTTATTTATTTATTACGTCTTTTTTCGGACAAGCGTAGCTCACCCATATGCCTTCCGGGTAAGGTGGTGATGGTGGGGGGGTTGGCCTGACTCTACTGCACTCAGACAGACCCACATTTCACCATGAAAAGACAAGCCATTCATCTGGTCTTGTTTCCATGGCAACTGTCATGAGGGTTTATCATCAGGATAGCAGTAAAACAGAGATGGCTATGAAACCATGAGAACATTGGAATATGAGATATGTTTCAATCGAGATGTCTATATTTTCGGTTTGCAGAAGAGAATATTCCATTTCTATAAAATAATACTTGCTTTTTGTTTTCATTTGAAGCTAGGTTAATACAGTTGGCTTGATGTGGTACTTTTTTGTGAGTGGATAACTAAGAACAACGAAGAGTTGATACAGTATTTAAACATATCAGTAGTGGGCTGGAAACTGTAGAGTTTCAACGAATTGAACATCGACTGGCTCGGATGATGTGAGAACACATTTTGTAAGGTTTTACATATTTTTATACATCTCCCTTCCTGTCCATCTGTCTATTGTATTTCTCCAAAGACTAACTCCCATATGTAAATGCATGTGAAGATTCAAGGACACAAATGTCTATTTTGAAACTTTTTCCACCAACAGTGTGAATGATCGTGTAAATAGAGCCGAAGACTTCTGGGAAACAGGCAGACAAATGACCCTCCACAAGCCGTTGAGCAAATTGTATTGTTGTAGGTAGTGTTATCAATATTGTATAATATGTTGTTTACAGTATTAGAATGATAGATGGTATGCACTCCAATTGCTTTTGTATGTGCGCTATAGCTGTGCATTGCCTCTTCGTCAAACTTTTTCGTTTTCCTTTTGTTTGTCTTTTTATTTTGGTTTTCATCCAGCTGAAGAATACGTTCAGAGCAGATGTAGCAAACACTATTAGAGGTCAAATCTAATTTACTTAAATGACTGTCCCCATGACTAACGTAATGCTTAGGTTATTTAGATTGGATTCGTTTGGCATGTTATCCTCAGGTAATGTGATGAAAGCACCAGTCAGTCGTACATTACTTGGTAAGACAACCAGAGAACATTTTATATATGAATAAATCGATTGGTCAAAGACATCATTCATTATGTATTAGTCACTGTTATTCTGTAGTCAAAAATGTTCTGTTCTTATTCTAAAATGAGGGGCAACTTATTCTTCATATGTGTTGGATGAGAAAATCACATCAGTATCATCCATCGTCTTCTTCAAAACTGTATTGATTAGACTAATGTTAGCATTCTTTGCTGTTCCCTGTATGTCCTGTATTTTGTTTAATGTAAAACCCAGAATAATTGTACATACTTGACAGCTCAGCCAATGTTAGCCGACTTCTTACATTGATTTTTTTTGTTGTTGTTTATTGAATTTTGTTGTTCATCTGGTGATTGAGAATTGATTACTCAATATTGGTCAGTGATCATATCACAAAAAGTGTGATTGGATCTTTAGTTCAATTTCCCTTTATGTGATGTGATGTTTTTTATTTGTCATCGTTACGTTTCTTTTAGATATACATGTCTGATATTTCTTTTCAACTTGATTATCTTGTTTATACGCTTCAAGCACTGCCTATTAATTGCATTTTTGTCTACATGAAGATATTTTGATTTATCCATAACGACTGGATTTTCTATTTGCATATTAAATAAACCGCCACATCCTGCCTTTCCACTTTTCACCAGTTGATGGCGCTCATTTCTAACCCCTGTTGCCTCAAAGAGGACATGTAGATTTTGATGGTGATTTCCCTAGACAGGCTCCTGACCCGAGACGCCTAATAAAGGTTACATGCGTTACTGCTGTGCTCTATTACTGTGTGCAAATACATATGTTGCGACTTAACCCTGGCTACAGGGCCAATGTTGTGCTTGAAAAGTGTGTGCATTCATAGCCGACTAATTTTACAACATTTAACTGCAGTGAAGCGCCGTCTATAATGAGAAGTGTGTTGTGGCGGTGGCATCAGGGCGCCATGTAATTCAAAGGTTATTAGAGAGACAATAGCTCTGGGCGAGAGATATAGTCCATTTATTCGCCCTGCACATTAAAGACTCATTAGCACTAAGCTATAGAGGCAGGATCTCAGTGTTGGATGGTACTGCTCCCACCACTCTGAGATGGGTCACATTTATTAATGATCACTGTGGCAATTTACACCATGTTGATGTGACAAGCTTAACGATTTTACCCATTTAACACACATCGGACAACGACGTACCTAATAACACACATTCTTTACTTTCGGTATAAAAATCGAGGTTAACTTCCCACTAATCCATCTTTGCACGTGCATTTTAAAAACACTTATTGATATTCCCTATTACGCACACAGATCGTTTACTTTGTAACGGGACAAGAAAGAGCCTGGATTTTCTTCTGGTACCCGTTTCATGTCACAAATAAGTCTAAACAAAGGCAGGGCATTCAGGCCCATCTTTATCTAAGGAGAGGACCGAAACAATGCGAGTTCATTACCGTAAATCAGGGGTCGGGAACCTTTTTTAACCAGAGAGCCAATTTTCCAGTTTTGGTTCATTTATTTTTGCAAAAGAGCCATTGAAAAAACTATAACATCTTGCAATGTCTTCAATAATAATAACTTGATTTATTATGTCCAAAGTCTCACTTATGGTCCCTGTGGGGATCAATTGTTCTTTGCCTTCGATAAGAGAACATGTCCACCGACAAGGCAAAAACCGTGAAACAAACGAAAACAATTATTTCCATGATTTAAAACAACTTACAGGTTTACGTTAGGCCTCCATTCAATTAAACTTCATTATATCTAACGAATAACCAGTGTTGGGTAAGTTACTGTGAAAAAGTAATTAATTACTAGTTACTAATTACACATTCAATAGTGTAATTAGATTACTGTACAAAATACTCTCTCCAAAAAGTATTTAGTTACTTATTACTAATTACTTTCTATATCCTACGTCAACCTTGATTAGTTAAGTGATTGAAGGATAGGCATGAAACGGCTTATTTAATTCATTCAAATAAATAATATTAAACTGCATAAAGTACTCTTATTAACTGACCAAAGTATTACAAATGTGAGAATTATACATTAAAGCACGGATTTTAAAGTTAGACTTTGAATTTTGATGTCAATTCTACTATTACACACAAATATTACACAAAGTATTTAGATTAATTACATCAGAAGTAACTGTAATTAAATTACAGAAAAAATAACAGTAATCCCTTACTTTACTTTTTCAAGGGAAAAGTAATTAAATTACAGTAACTAATTACTTAGTAACTAGTTACACCCAACACTGCGAATAACAATTTTAAAAAGTGCACGTTCATAGTACTGATACTCACAAAATACTGCATACGTGTCTTCTGACTTTGCATTGCAATGTTCGACTTCTTGAAATGCTGCATGATCGAGCTGTATGGACTTCATATGCGAGAAAGACTGCTCACACGGAAATGAGGAGCTCAAGTGTTTTTAAAACTTTTTACGTAGCGTGGCAACAAGTTCTGTATCATACGCCACAGAGAGCCATGACTTTAAATAAAAGCATGACTCTCGCTCTTCTAAAGACCTCGCGCCCTGGGTAAAAAGCACGCGAATTGGGAGCCTGTTCGCTTTCGATGCGATGCTGGGCTGCCGTTGATTAGTGTCGTGACGCGACTTGCGCATAGCACTGCATGCGTGTTGGCCAGGAGGACAACCTGAAATATATTATTATGTTTTTAACGATCAAATGTTGGTGAAGGATAAGATACCAGGCGAGCCAAATAAACGAGCCACAGGTTCCCGACCAATCATGCGTTTCACTATGCGCAGTTAATATCGCTCCCAGCGGGATCCTCCTTTTTGAGATCCAAATTGAGACGCGTCGCACTTATCCCTCAGAGGGATTCGTCTGGAATTGGGTCTGTTTTCTTCTTTTATCTCAGCTGATATTTTGGTATTTGGGTCTCTGTTTTGTAAGTCTCGGAGGGCGCGCACAAGAATGCTCTAAATTAAATCGTGACATTAAGCCCTGTCAGTCAGGGATCTATATTAATATGGCTAATGTCGTTTATCTCCGTGAAACATTTGTTTCTTTTCTCAAGCTATCCAGATCTTACGAAACAAAGGGTGAGGAAATAACAAGATGCCTCCACTCCCCTATTTGCACAGTTTTCATGAAGAACATCTTTCTATAATCTTGTCTTCTGCTATAAACCAGCGTTGACATTGCCGTAAATGTCAGCAGAGTCGTGCAGATATAAAAGCTCCCTGAAGAGATGAAGACAATCAGAACTTCAGACATGTAAACAAAGATACTGACTTGAATGTAAAATACATGGTAGGCTATGCTTATGGAGATCTTTCATCAGTAGGCTATCTGGTTAACTGGTGTCTAATGGGTCTGTATCATCAATGTAGTGCATGATTTACAAAAAGAGCTCGCACATTAAATATAATTTATGACAATGCTTGTTTTCTCACAAGCAATAATCCACGACGTGAACGTTTAGCTTTTACAAGAATTTGCACAATTGGGCGATCCATATATTCTGAATGCTTTGCCCTGTCTAACATGTTCAGCAACCAACTGGCCCTGGCTCGCTTTCATCTGCTGTTCAAAGTATAGCTTCTCACACTTCTTCTAGCAGAAAAAGCGTGACAGACCGCAATACAGAAACTGATAGCAGCACAACATATGTGAGACAAGAAAACTAACACGCGGTTTAAACTCCATTTGAGAATTAAAGCAGAACCAACGCTACACTTCAGTCAGCAATAGAAAAGCAAGACGTTTCAAAATTGGATTTTTGCTTTTCAGGTTAGTAGTTCAATGGGTTCAAGTTTGTTGGGTTTAATTATACACTTCCTTCTTATTACTTAGATAGAGGTTTTTATTTACACTACTGTTATAAAAATTGAGGTGGGTTATGACTGAAAGGTTTTTCATGAAAACCTTTTGATCTGAACATCTTAAAATCATATCTGAACGTATGAGTTATGTGGAGAAAAATATAGTTGGACCAACATTTTTCATTTACAATAGATATTTTGTTATTTAAATGCATGGCTTGGACCAAATTATGGTAAAAAGCCCATAAGAGAACACCTCAGAATAGGTAAAAAAAAAAACACTACATTTAAGATTCTTAAATGTTGGAAAATTTTGATATTTTGTGTTGATTTCGATGAAGTATAACTATTGTTTTATCATTTAAACCAAACTTTTTATGTTTTGCTAGACAACATTCTACAAAAATAAAGGCTATATGGTTTGATGTTCATGATTATTTGTGACACAGACACACAAAACATAATAAACATGAACAAATATTACCCATTAAATACTAACAAGCAAATGGAGATAAAATAAATGTTTACAGTGTGTGTCATAACGATGAGAAAAGCCACAGAAAAAAATAAACTGCGAATGAGTTTGACATAACTGGTGAGTAAATAATGACTGAATGTTTATTTTTGGTTGAACTATTCCTTGAACCAAGATGTCACATTTCTATAATCTCTAAGCATTTCTCTAGTATTCAATGCTTAGATTGTATAGATTGAAATTTGCGTGTGGGAGGATTGTTTAGTTTCACTGAGCATCTGCAATTAAATTGCCAGACCAAGAAATAAGTCTTTCAGTACACAGTGTCTGAGGAGCAATTATTTAAAATGACATAAATTGTTAGCACACCTATACTCCGAGGCCTACGGCACAAAACAGTGGCTTAGTATTTAATGGACCATACTAACAAATCAGATTATCTGTGTCACTGTAACTCTACTCCATAACCGTACCTTAGGGCAGGCCAATAAATCACATCACCATCTTCCGGCGACACAGAGGAGCTCACTTTGTGAAGCTGTAAAAACTGTATTAACTGAAAAACATGCTTTTATTTCACGTCGCCTGCCTCTGTGCTGCCAGCGCTGGGGTCTAAATCGAACCGACTGTTGGGAAATAGAGTTTGTAGGTGAGGTTTGAAAGGTTGCCACCAGGAACACGAGGGAAAAGGTTGGCCGTTCTGTTCTTCTGCCAAAGTCAACCTGTCCTGCTGTTTGCAGCCGCGCAGAAAAAAAAAACATTTATCTGTTTCCATGTCAGTGCGCCACAAAGTGCTGACGCTTGTCATCTTGGGAGCAGATACTAAAGTAAATAGCGGGGGTCATTGCCTTCGTGTTTTTTTCCCTGCAGTTTTGTACAAGTGTAGATGACAAGTACACAGCCGTAGCCAGACACGAGGCTTAGATGCACGTACATCAAAGTGTGTATAAATATATACTACATTTTTATACTAAATGTATTCTAAATTTACTCTGCCAGTCCATACCTTTGGGAATTACATGTCCGTTGTTTTCACAGTGTGTGTGATTCATTAGTCAAAGTCGAGAGGTGAAGAAATATTTTATATACACTCAATCAAAAGTGTGCAAATTTTATGAATACAGATAATGAGGCAGACCGTGACTTAGATATACGCTGCCAGTTTTTACATAATCAGTTTTCAGCAACCACAGTCAAAGGATTTTTATTCCTCTACAAGCTTTCAGTCTAACTCAAAATCACACAGAAATGCTTTTTTTTTGCTGTATAGCCTAGCAAGTATAAACCCTTCAACCCTCCTGGGTGTAAAGAGAATAATAATTCTGCATTAATTCTCTGAAAACCATCGCTTTCTCTTGAGGCCAAAGCTAGGTCACAGCTTGCATGCAAACAAGCCCCAGCTCTCAAAAAAATTCCTTGATACTATATCTGTATTTCATGTCACACATAGGTTGTCAGATTAACACGAGATAAATGTATTCATCTGACAGATTGGGCTATTGGAAATAAATCTCCAAAACCTAAAATCGTACACCCCTCTTAGGCTTACAGAAACATCTTGACCATGGGTTTTGAAACTGTTAGTGCTGATCAACTCATGAGCTAATCAGTAGAGCTTTACATGACCTGAACAAGGGGTGCGTCTCATTTAACTCCCTAATGGTCTAACAGTGTTCTACTTCCTAGTCAGTGTCCCGACTGCTGCACTAGGGAGTTGACTGACCCCCACACACACTACTCTAGGTATGGCAATGAATTATGCATTGCTACAACTGCTCCAGACAGTAAAATCTTACACCCCTCTTGGGCTTTATTCTTGAATATTGCTTTTAACAAGTCAGACTAAAATCATATAGACACTTCACTACTTTTGTGAGTAATGCTAATTTTGCAATCAATGATGCAATGCAAATTCTCTGTTTGACTTTTTTTGATAATGAATCTCATCTTTTAAAGACTTGCAATACTGTACCATGTGTTTTATATAATATAATGTATTACTGTATATAATGCCTATACGGGTGTACATATGTATGTAAATATATAGTGTATAGTGTCTGTATGTGTATGTATTGATTTTCTTTACTTTCTCTATTTAGTACATTTAAGGTTATACCCATTTATTTGATATGTGTTCAATATGTGTTTCTTTTCTTGTACAGCTGCATTGATACAACGCAAATTGCAAAAAGCGCTATAAAAATTTGACTTGACAAAAAACTTGACTTGACTATCACTCTAAAAAGTTTAACTGTGATTTACTCTTTTTTTAACTTAATGAAATATACTGCTTAAGTTGAGTAAATGTAAGTAAAAATAATCTGCGTAACTCAAATATTTCTATTAGACTTCACCAAAAGTATTACGTTTATAGTAAACATTTTAAAAAATCTGGTTTAAAAAAGATTTTAAGATGGTAAATTTGAGTTATTATAATTTTTTTTAGTCGACATAATTCCCAAAGGTATGTTTGGGTTGTTTAAAAGTTTTGATGAGTTTACCATTTTTGTAAAGTGCAGAACGAAATATTACTAAAAAAATAAGTGACTTTATAATAAAATATTATATTAAAATAAATATTATAATACAATTTTCTAATTGTAGTGTATTAACCCTTAACTCTAGGGGGTGGTTTCCTGGACATGGATTAGGTTAAATCGGGACTTAAACCGGCACATTTAAGTAGTTTTTATAAACATGCCTTACAAAAAATTACTTGAGTGCATTTTGAAACAAAACAATGGCTTATGTATTTTAAGATATATCAGTGCAAGCTGTTTTCAGTTTAGACAATTCTAACTGAATTTATTTTTATCTAATTTATTTTAGTCTAAGACTAGATGTTAAACGTTGGTCTAACACGTTTACACAGCAAGGCCTGATGAAATGTTGACACTGTTTTTGGTCATATAACACTGTACACATTATGAAAACTGCCTATAACCTTGATATTGTTACCGTTTTGTCTAGTATGGACTTGAAGAACTACTGGCGCTGTCTAGTCTCGGCACACATTTGCATGCACAAACTTACTTACAAGCCGATACTTTGTTAACTCCTGCAACAAACTCTCTGTCATTCATCATACACAATTCTCCACCTCGCTCTGTTGCAAACACATACACACAAGAGTACACAGTGTGAAGCAAAATGACACCCATAAAGGCAGCACATGAAAAGTCCATTACTGCCCTAGAGACGAAAGAGTCGACAATGACAGCTGTGCGCGCCTTATTCCTCTTTCTCCCTGCCTCCTCCTCCTACTCTCTTCTCACCATTAACTCTGAGCTACAGCCACACTGCTGGAAGTCTTTCTATCATCTCACATACTCGCACAGCGCGTACACGCACCTCCTGCCCCTAATCCACTACAGTGGGAATCCAGCATCCACACAACTGTGAGGAAGTGCCGGCTTAACCCCCGACGAAGTTTTATCTTTTTAAATTACACAGAGGATTTGTGAGTCAATCCTTATATCCTGGGATTTTCTGCAACTCTCCTTATGTATGATATATGTATATATACAGTATACCTGAAAGATGTGTACGGGTAACACAAGAAATCGTAACATGGATTGGAGTGTGTATAAATGTGTGTGTGAGTGGCCGTTCTGATGAGTTGTTGATGTCGGGTGTGATCAGCCTTGTAGGGTAGAGAAGGAGAACAGGGTATCGGAGGAGAGCAAGGCACAGATGTTTGAGACAGTGAGCATGCGCAGATGTTCGCGTGATTAAATCACATGGGAGCGAGTCATCATCATCGGCGTACAGGACCATGCAGGCTTTGCAGGGGTGGGGTCACCAGTGCACAGACAGAGGTAAACAGCATGCAATTACCAATTGACTCAGACAAGGTAAAAAATGGCAGATGGTCCCTAAACTGAGACCAAGCGCTGCTGCGTGAGTGGATTTTTAACTAAAGTAGGATGAATAAAGTGAGTTATTATTCTGAATTTGTCCAGCAATGGGACTATTTTGCATCCTTTTAGATTACGTCGATGGTCTTTGACTGTCTCTGTACTCTGGGAAGCCGACAAAATTTAATATGCAGTTTGCAGAGCCAAAAAAGACTGAATGTGAATGTAAGAGAAAAAATGATAGGAAACGATGTACGCAAACAAAGTGATTGTTTAAAGTGATTATCGTCACATAATTCAAGAGGCGTGCAGCTAAATTCCTTTCTGAGAATTCGAGCTGACGATTTGTCTTGTCACTTCACATTAACAAACAAACCGTTCGACCCCTCTCTTTATGAGAATGGGAAAGAAACAGACACTTGTGATCAATATAATGGAGAAAAAGTCTCTCATTTGTTTCTTAGGCAGTTTCAGGACATCACGGACAGCTCCCTCATTCACGGCCCAGTCACGTCTCCTTCTGTGTCCCAAACAAATTCAGCACTGAATTTTACGGGATGAGGGTGCGAAATGGATATTTTTGAGGATGTTTGTGTGTGCTGAGAGAAAGGAAGTTGATGGCCAGACTATATCAGACAGAGGGTAGAGGCAGGGGGCGGCCCGGCCCAGTCCACATCCTACCGCGCCGTTCAAAACAAAGAGCACCTCTGGTCTTTTAAAACCGTTTGATGTCTGCACTGCATGTTGGCACCGTTTCCATACAAAAATATTAATGTATTTGGAGCTGGTATCTCACTGGGCATTGCTGCACGGTGAGGGTACAGAAGGTCAGGTCTCTTCTCTTAGTGGCGTCACAATACTGGCTCGCATTTAAAAACACCCATTTGCCAAGAGAGCTCAGGGCACGAGTTCAGTCTGTGCCAGAAATATTATTGAGATGCAAATACTGATATCACAAGCAGAAAGATTTTAGCGCTATCCCTAAATCAAGTTGTTCTTGGAGGTTACATTTGTTTTTGGATTATTGTGAAACGTTCCTTTAGCCTTTTGAGCTCAAACACTACTACGGCGGGAGAAAACAAATGTAGTAAATGTCACACATTTTCAGTGACATTTGCTGTAATATCTTTGCGCATAAGACATTAGGCGGCGAATATAATGGGATACAGGTATTCAAGCTGTGCTTGAGATCTCAACACTGGCTTTGAGAGATGCTTACTGGGCCAGTTGCAGTGGGCGCTCCCTTGGTTTTGGATTAGGGGGTTTTCTGCCCTGCACAACTCATTAGGTCAGCGCTAATCCGTCTTTTTGCAGTAGGAGACCCTTGGAGCCTGAATGACCTCTTAGAAAGCTGGATGCTGCTGTTCCAGGCACTGCACACATAGAACAGGGTAAAAAATATCTGGCATGAGCTTGGCCATACTCAGAATCTCAATTAGTTGTTGACCGATATGGGTTTTTCCAATAGCTGATGCAGATGCCAATATTTAGTGAGCAAGTGGCCAATACACTGCAGCCCAAATATCTGAAACTACTGAAAAAGCTTCTATTTGACATTTTACACAGTTTACCCCAAAATAAATATTCTGTCATCATTTACTTACCCTCAAGTTGTTCCAAACCTGTATACAGTTCTTTGTTAAATATTTTAAATATTTTAAAGAATATGGGAGACCAAAGAGTTTTGCGCACCATTGACTACCATAATAGTTTTTTTCTTACTGTGGTAGTCACTAGTGTCCATAATAGCTTCAGTAAATGTTGACAGAATTTTCATTTTTGGGGTGAACTATACCTTTAACATTTTGTATTTTTTAAATGATTTTAAAGGAGCAATGTGGAGCTTTTAGTGGCATCTAGTGGTGAGGCTGTAAATTGCAACCAAAGGCTCACTCCACCCCTCCCTTTCCAAACACTACGGTGGCTGCACAGAACAAAAATGTTGTCGCGTTTTCGCTTCTTTGCCAAAGGAGATAATGTATTTATGAACGCTCTGTAGAACAGTTTGTCCATTTAGGGGTACTGTAGAGGCAGTAAGGGGACCCGCAGTGTATGTAGATAGAAATAGCTCATTCTAAGGTAATAAAAATATATAACGCTTCATTATGATTTATACACCTCTGAAGACATAGTTATGTAAATTATATTGGATTTATGTCAGGAGGACCTCCAAGAAACTATACACACTGGACATTTAAGATAACAATTTCAGTGTAAAATTTATTTTAAAAAATCAAACAAATGGTAAAGTTGTTTAGCTTCTCTCTTATTTGGCACAGACCAATCCCAATTATCTGTTACTCCAGCATTAGTTGTGCCAAAAATTACTTGCGTGCCTCAATATAGGCAAGAAAATCTCACTTCCTTTATAAAAAGCATGGAAATGGACACTGTATTGGGATTTATTTGTTCCTTAGACAATACGCTTACAGAAAAAATTCACAGCAATGTTTTCATCTTGGAATCCGCTTGCCAGTTCAATTTGCAACCCTAACTTCCTGTTATGCGAAAAACACTCCTCAGACACAACTCAATTCTCTCGTGCACTCACCGAGGTTCTCATAAGTATTTACCTCTGAAATGCAGCTAATTTGTAAACATACCTTTGAGGTTTGACAACCTGCGTGTACATACGTGTGTGCGCTTGTTTGTTTTCTTGCTTTTGTGCTTCCTGTCAGCCAGTCTCATGTTTGACAGTGGAGAAAATAACCTAATTACCATGCATCCAGATCATTTAAGTCGATCCCCAGCGGGATGCCCGTGTGCATGAGCCGGTGGAGGTTCTCACTACAAAGGTGGGTGGTAATGAAGCCAGGGCAGATGCATGCAGAGGGAGAAGGCTCCGGGTCCTTATGCTAATCATCAGCCAGCCCTATCCGCAGGGAAAACCACCAGGCCTTTGGAGAATGTGGTGAGGTGCATAACTGGTCAGAATGAATAAGAGACATTAAATATGGAAGGTCTCATAGAAGGACAACAGGAATGATATATAGAGCAGTTGTTAGCGAAAATTGATTCATGCTAGGCTAGTTTACGCCCCATAAACTTTGACTGGACCGTGTATATTGTAACATTTAATGAAGCAAAACTCATATTACTCATGAATGAACTGAAGTAGTTATGACGTTAAGGCCACTTGTGAAATTTACAAGCAGTGTGTAATAAGGACCCATGATATTTACATCACCAGTAATGGACGCGGTAAGCACAACATTTATTATTAAATAAAAATATGGCAATGATGAATATTTAGGGAATAATCTAATCACCCACATTGCAATATTTCATCGTAAACCGTAGCCATTTTACAAGGTGGACAATTTGTATGAATACAATATGAATTGTACAAAAACACTGAAAAGAGCCATACTGGCTTGATAAAATCTGCTTGTCTGCCATAGCACCTATTATAATGTCCATAATCAATTCTTCCATACAAACAGCTACTGTTCCTATATTTCTTAAAACTGCTTCTGTTACTCTGATTATCAAGAAACCTGTTTTAGACCCTAAGGATCCAAATAATTACCGCCCCATTTCCAACCTCCCCTTTATCTCTAAACTTTTAGAACAAACTATAGCAACTCAACTTCAAGCTCATCTTCAGAACAACAACCATATGAACCATTTCAGTCTGGTTTCCACCAGAATCATAGCACTGAAACAGCACTGATAAAAATCACAAATGACAAAAATCACAAAAAAATTACTTGCGATTGATAATAACTTTTTATCCATTCTGATTCTTCTTGATCTCACTGCAGCCTTTGACACTATCTCTCACGCAATTCTGTTGGAGCGTCTGGCTGACATTGGGATCATTGGTAATGCACTAGATTGGTTTAGGTCGTACTTACATAATAGAAAATATTTCATCCAGGGTAAAAATGCCATTTCAAAAACTACTACACTCACACATGGTGTTCCACAGGGTTCTGTATTGGGGCCATTGCTTTTTATTATTTATTTATTACCTCTTGGCAACATTTTCCATCAGTTTGGAATTAATTTTCACTGTTACGCCGATGACACACAACTCTACCTCTCTACAAAACCAAATATCTCTCTTCCTTTTGTTGGTTTTACTGCCTGTCTACAAGCTATCAACAATTGGATGTCAATTAATCTTCTCAAACTTAATGGAAATAAAAGTGAGGTTCTCCTTATTGGTTCAAAGACCACACTTTCAAAAACATCACTGTTTACTATTATAGTTGATGGCTCACCTATTTCTCCCTCCTCCCAAGTCCAAAGTCTAGGCGTTATTTTAGACAGTACACACTCCTTTGGTCCTCACATTAGTAATATTATTCGCAATGCATATTTTCATCTTCGCACTATCTCCAGACTCTGCCCCTCCCTCTTCCAATTCAACACACAGATTCTGATTCAGGCCTTGGTCACCTCCTGCATTGACTACTGCAATGCCCTATTGTTTGGCATTACAAATAAATCTCTTCATCGCATTCAATCCATGCAGAACTCGGCAGCTCGGATCATTACCCGCACTGGGTCAAAGGACCACATGACACCCCTCCTCATTCAGCTGCATTGGCTCCCTGTTCGCTACCGGATCAATTACAAAATTCTTGTGTTAACCTTTAAAGCCCTGCACAACCTAGCTCCCTCATAGCTTTCTGACCTAGGCCTACTTTCTTTTTAGACCCCTCCCCGATCACTTCCTTCCTCCACGGCAGCACTTTTAACTGTACCTACATTCAACCTTAGCACCTTTGGAGCCAGAGCCTTTAGCCGCTCTGCCCCACGTCTGTGGAATACTCTCCCATTACATACAGTATCCGCCAACTCGACTCTCTTTGTCAATTTAAATCTCAATTAAAAACGTATCCGTTTAGAGCATATTTTACATAATCCGTATTTTCATGTTTCTAATGCTTGGTATTACCTTTAAGGGCTTAGCTTAGCATAGTCCAGGCGAATTTTGCTTTCGTTCTGCGTTTGGGGGTAAAACGAAGCTCGAAAACATTGAGAGACGGTATTTTCGAACAATCCAACACCCCTTTGTTTCTGGAGGCGGGGTTTACTTGACGTGTGCAAATAAAATGACGCGTTATTTCCCACAGACCAGGCGGCGCTACATAACACACCCACCTATTACGTAATGGCCATGGATGGACCAGTGGTGGCTCGAAGGTGTTAACTGGCCAAAACGAACTTTCCCGGAGAGTTCTGTTTGGTTTGCTGCGGCGAACTAATGAAACGAATTGTCGTTTGGACCAGATGTTGTTCGAAATCAGGTCACAGACGGTGGTTTTTCGATTTCGAATGTATGCCGAGCCCTCAAATCCTGTTTCCTTTAAAGTCTGTTTTGCAAGGTGTCCTTAAGCCTGTTAAGTCTGTTTTGTAAGTTGTCTATTTTTAGTTTAAATTTTGTATTTTATTCTGACTGTTATTAATTTGATTAATTCTAATAATTGATTCTTTGGTATACTCTATGAGTTCATGTCTGGTTTTTAAGTCTATTTTGTAAGGTGTCCTTGGGTGTCTTGAAAGGCACCAACAAATAAAATGTATTATTATTATTACTGAAGCAGGACCCCTAACCCCACCCCAAACGAGGAGTATAAAATGTACATTATGAAATTACTAAAGATTACATAACAATAACTTTGTTATCTTTGTGATTGTAGCCATAAATGCAGGAGCAGTTTACCAGTACCATCAGGAATAAACTTAAATGACCTTTATACACTTCACTGATGTCAACACAAGCAGCGATATGATGATATGATGGTTGGCAGCTTGCGATTGAGCCCTCTGGATATTTACCACCACTAGAACACCAAAGTCTATTTACATTTGACATTTGTGTCTCTGATTATACGCTCTATATATGTATTTACAAATAGCTTTGAATATGTTTTCCACTAAAAACAAAGCATCTCTTCTGCTGCATTCACGTTCTGTTCCTCTATATATCATGATCTCTTTTTAGACTTACTCCCCAGACTATGTAAAATAATTGCGCTGCAGACTGATTGTTGTAGCCAGGCATTTCTTTTTTGCCTGTTGCTTTTGGGGATATAATTTTGCAAATGAACGAGGGTGAAAATGAAACTGGATGAATTTCAAATGAGTGAACAGTCTGAGCTACTTCACAACGAAATTGACGATTGGACTTCTACAAAGAGAGAGAAGGAGCCAGAGAGACAAGATGGGAAGAGACTTGGAAAGATGGAAAGGGAGAAATAGAGAGCCACAGTGGATGTGGAAAAGCATTTGAAATATTCAGAAATAAGTCTATTCATACAATAAATGCATGGATGTACAGAACCAATTGAAGGTGATATCCATCATATTCGTCAATTAAAGATAAATGATGGTTCTTAGATGAAGATCTATTAGAATCGCTTTAACATTGGAATGACCCCTGATGACACATATTCTGAGGTTAATATGGTTTATTCATAACCATAAAAGAATTTGTATTCATAACTATTTAAGAAAGGGACATACGCATGAATCTTGACAAGGATGCAAGAGCCTTCATTAAGCTCGACATTGTTCACGTTACTCTGACCGATGCATTCACCTTCGAATGTTATATTTAAATAACTTCACATTATATCTACAAGGATTTTTTTCAATAGGCCTCGAATTGTCCTATAGACAAACATATTTCACCCACGGCATAGTCACGCACTCATTATTCACACACCATCACAGGTAGCGTGAGCCACCTCCACCGCCTCTACCGTCGCACAAACTTCCTGCGACAGTTAGACACCTGTCTGTGTGTCCCCTGCGGGTGCCACTACTTCAGACGCCTCAGTCGACAGCCCCCCTGCCGCGGCCAGCCCAGCACACAGCCCCCTTGATCAGCCAACACAGTCCTGTATGATTCCTGACGTCTTCTGGCTCTGTCGCACTGCAGACTGTAATGAGAGCCAATGTGTGAGCTCCAACCCTGGTTCCTCATTGATTCTCACCTGCTTTCCAGTGTTGCCCATACATGCCATGTCCATCTTGTCAAGCCGGCTGCCTGAATAATTTCTAAGAAATACTTCAGACCGATTGCTATCAAGCTGTCTCATTTTCCCACTTTCTCAGTTGTCTGCCATAGAAGAGCACCACACTTTTTGGAGTAACACCAAGAACAGCTAGGAATGAAATCAAACTGGTTTATTTGAAGAACGGTTTTAGAGGCGCTTTATGCAGATGGATGATGTATAGCAAACATATGGCAGACCTGCTTGATGTATAGCTCCTTGAAGAGGACACAAGTCTCTGTTAATGTAAAGCGGGCGTTTTTTCGCCTTTTACCTTCATTTTTCTGTAGAGCACTCTACCAATCGACACTGGAAATGCCAATACATCATAAGGGCAGACAGCAAGGTCAAACAATCGTGTCTTTTGAGAGGGACTCCGTGGGTCCACAAATAGATGTTAATGCAACCAACAAGTTCTCAGTTATGCACACAAGAGGAGATTTTGAGGGCAGAGGGACAAGAGAGTCCAGGCTCTTGCCAACTGTGTCACCAGCTTTTAACAGGCAACTCATTGATCACTGACTGACACCAGACCTGCAGTGCAGCAGAGCGAGTGGCTCTGGATGGAAGAGCCTGGACTGATTGACAGCCAGTGATCGAGCACTGTTCTCGAGGACAAACCCACTGAACCTATGACACGCCTTGAGGCGATTGACAGCGCATGGGGGACTCAAAGACAGAGAGTGAGATATAGCCATGAAGATCATTGATTTAGCCATTATGGTGAGGCTTTGCAGCTCATTGCTAATTCTAAAAATGAAAAATGTTCTGAAAGGTACACTGGCTATTGGCTAAAGATAGCACTTGTGTAAAAGTGTACAATCACATAAAATGATAATTCAGTCGAATCAGTACACAGCAAAATCGCTAGTGTTAAAAAAACACTGTGAGTGTTAATTTGACCTTTTTTAATACTGGCGATTTTGCTGTGTAGCCAAATAATAGCTCATTTTTAGATTAAGATTTTACTTTAAATTAGATTGAATCGCATGAGCAGTCAAATCTCTGCAACCCGAGGTTATTTTAGTTTAACAAAACTAAAACTAATTAATCATTTTTGTTAACTGAAATAAAAAATCTTGATAATGAATTAAAACTAAACTAAAACTAAAATTAATAAAAATGTAACTCATATACAAGCATAAAAAATAACTAAAATGACAAAAGGAAATATCACAACAGCTAAGAGTTAAATTAAAATGAACCGGAAAATTAAAAATATAAAAATCTTAATTAAAATCTTATTCAAAAGATATTATTTAAAATACAATAAAACAATTTAAAATTTGCAAAACATATTCAATATAAAAAATAAAGATTAATTTAATATTAAATGTTAAATAAATATACAATTATTTGCAAAGTGTTAAACTTCACTTATGTATTCAAATTATGTATTTAATACAATTATTTTACAATAAAGTATTAATAAAAATGAGTATTAATGTAAATATATAATAATAAAAATATTAATAGATACATTTTTAGCCACTAGTCCGATAAACAAACGCAGACCGGAAGTTAACTTTGGGCCAGGCGCGTGCATCCAATGAGCCACAGCAAAATCTTCAAGTGCAACATACTCCAAAAACTACTGAGTGATGCTTTAAACATTAAAAACAGTCCTGAGAGTAGATGCGTATTTCATGTGGTGCTGGAAACAGCCCTAATGGGAAAATCGGTGAATGGATGCATCGTAATAGACAGGACATAAATCACCCACTCTGCTTCACAGATGGAAGGTGGCCTCAGCCGTAGAGGGCACCAATAGCACTGACGGAGAATGCTTGTGTCATGATATCGTACGTTTAAGGCGAGAAGGAGGTCAGACAGGGTGACCTTGTTCTGAAAGTACACATCAGTGGGAAATTGCACGGTCCGCACCATCACAGAGCTCATTCATCCAAACAAAACAAAAAAAATGTTCAAAAGTGACAAGGTACAGTACAGTGCACCAGAGGAGGTGAAATCATTGAGGGTTGTGTGATAGATGTGCCGACACGTTACATTTAGCCTGATACGGAAGGCGTTTGGCTCCTCGGAGCTAAGCGATTGCGCAACACGAGTTGAAAGAGTTGAATTCTTTATGAGTGTTTATGTCAACACTGGATCCTGTCAACGCCTGCAAACCCCCCCACCCCCCGCACCGCCCCTTTACTCTAGGCCCCCTGTTGTCACAAACATCCTCTATAGCAGCAGGTGCACCCGTTTCATCTGACAGCTCTTTAATACCTGGTTTGATCTGAGCAGTCATATCATTATTTCCTCCTCCCGTACGCAACAAACCGCTCAGTTTTGAAGCCGGGTGAATTATACCCACTCGCAGGATATTTAATAATCATTAACAAAGGAAGAATATGAAGTCAGATCAAGAGATGCCATTTTTCTGTGATTTATAATGAGAGATGGCTTCATTTTCTCTTGAGTTTGAAATCCTTTAGAGGGAGACAACAGTGTACTGTACATCAGATGCGGAGCTTGTCTTTTTAGGAGTGAGAAAGCTGCAAAATTGGATAAAGCTCGTATCAAACAGCTGCAAAGAAATTACGCACACATATGAAATGTCTGACAAATTGCGAAACCTTGTGACACCCAAAGAAGCTCAGCTATAGATGTGCATTGTTGTTAACAATTAGTTAATGCATTAGCTAACATGAACTAACAATGAACAGTACGTCTACAGCCTTTTTAATGTTATCTTATCTTAATTTCTTAATACATTATTAAAATTAAACATTGTCACTATTAACATCAGTTAATTCACCATGATCTAACATGAACAATTGTATTGACATTAACTAATATTAACAAATATTAATACATGCTGAAAACTATATTGCTCATTGTTAATTCATTTTTGGTAATGCATTTACAAATGTTAACAAAGTTAACATTTAAAGTGTTACCGAACAAATATAAAAGAATCTTTAAAGCCAAAAATGTATTATGTTTATTTTTGGGTGAACTTTGAATCCATTGCAATGGATTAATTTTTGCAAAAAAAAACATAGCAAGGAGAAACAAGAAAGCGTGAAACGTATGGGTTACAAAGAAAGAAAGACTGAAAGAGGGTGTTGGCATAGAAAAGAGAAATCACATGTGTTTATAACTGGCGTAGTGTTTGTTTGTGGCAGGCGCGTGTAGGTCCACGGTCTTACTCGGGTTGACAGCACACCAGAAGAGAGGAGAGAAATAACTGTCTGTCACAGATCAAAGGGATAAGCAAGCAGGAGCATTTGGCAGACACAAAACAAGAGACGGGCTCCAAACAAATTGTACAGGCTGCTACAGAAAATGTGTCCATTGTCCAAATATGTTCTTCTGAACAAAAGGAAACTATTTTTTAATAGTCTTTTACCTTGATTGTTCATTCTTTTAAGACGTACTTTCGAAGACCCCAAAGCTACTTTGACTTAATCCCCTAGAACCCCCTCCCACCCTTTGTCATATTCAATTAAAACACCCGGAGACACACACACACACGCGCGCGCTTATTCTGCTTTTCCAACATCGCCTCAAATGAGACAATGGTGGAATGAGTTCAACCAAGTCAAAATATTCCGAAGTGCTTAATGAAACCATGACTAATATAATTTCTTCTGACACTTCACAAGGCAGGCTTTATTCTTCAATTTTATCTAAATTATAACCTTTTCAGAGTGCTTTTGACATATGGTATAAAACTTTGACCTTTTATTGGTCCGTTTTGAGCGTGTTTGGCAACAACAACATCAAAACAGCAGAAATGTGTTTCCAGACAAATGAGACAACATAAATTATTGCAAAAAGCATATTCTGGCAATTACAGAGAATTGGGCACCATCAGCCCTCTCGTGGCATTACTGTAAAAGCTATACTGTAGATAGCAAGCTTTCGCTTTTAATCTTTAAATTGGAGATTTGCAAATATTGTTTGCCAATGGAGGGTAAGATTGCAGCTTCTGCCTCGAAATCATGGCTCCCCGAAGCTTCTAACTGCTTTTTAAAAACACTAAATAGAATCTCAATAAACCACAACCCAACGACTCAGCAATCTGAATTGGATTAAATACATGCGGGGCTAAGTGAATACTGGCTGACTTCATATTCTCTTAAAAAATAATTTTACAGAAGCGTTTCATCTGTACTTTCAAGTGAGATTTGTCGAACTTTAAATGCTCTTCTAGTTTGTGGGTTGCTCTAGGGAATACATTTCATACACTGTAAAACTTTTTCAAGACAAACCAGTTCAACAGCCTCTGAATAACTGTGGTCGAGAGCACCTTTTTCAACAAATATTCTAGTGTTTGAAATTAATCTAATAAATGAAGCTCCTTCCAGATAGAACTGCTCTTTTCCTGGCAGGAAATTCATAATGTGTCAGAATTTTAGCTAATGTACTGCATGGCCCCTGCGTTCTACTGCACAGTAATTTGTAAATGAAGTGTTTATTTGCAAAAACAGATAACTCTATTTTTAAAACATGTTCAAAAATCATTGAGTTATTTAGCTGTATTTTTTCTGAGTTATTATTACTAAATCAAAATAACCCAACTGCGGTTTGATTGATATTACTTGGAATGCACAATACGTTTTTAAAATATTTTTAAAAACTGAGTTATCTGTTTTTGCAACTGAATCTTAAAATAATATCAAAATAGTATAAAATGTATATTTTTATCACCCTCATCAAAGCAGAATTTAATTCCACAACATTCATGTGAGGCCATAATGATCTTATTTCAGCAATAGTCCACCTGTACATTTAAAAAAGAATAAGAAAATGCTTCTTTACAGAAGCAAGGTTAAGCAATGAATCTTGTTTCTATGAAGATCCAGAAGTAACAGGATAAATAAACATCTCTTATGGATTTTTAAAGCATCAGTACAAAGAACCAGAGAACCATAAATCTTGACCAAACACTTCTCCTATGGTTTCATATGAACCTATAAATTGATTTGTGATGAAATTAAGTTGAAAAAAGCCACCAAAGTAAGCCACCAAATATTTTTTTATGAAACAGAATCTTTGAACAAACTCTCAAAACTTGCAGAATTTTTTGGCTGAGTATAGTACTGTACCACCTTTATTGATTTCTGTGAACGATGAGTAAAAGATCAAAATAAATTCATCCTTTCTGATGTGTGGAAGAGTAACCTTTCTGTTCTCCACAGTGCACATTTTCTAGTAAAATACTAATATCCCACCAAACAACAATCAATGCTGCCGTACCGACACTATTAAAAATCAATCTTTTTCTTTTGGGTTTACTATTCACTCTCCTCTCTTATAAATTCATGGGTGTTCGCTGGAACGCCTGCTTTCATCAGTTACAGCTCCTAAGAGGATGCCGAGTTCTCTTTTCTCTATGGCTTTAAACTTGTTCATAGGATTCTGTTGAACTGTGAATGTTTACGACCACTGATTTATTTGTGGTCATGGCAACAATGACAGGCTGCTTTTTTTACATCTTTGGTTCTCTTTGTTCTTGCTTTGTTTTTGCATTCCATTATAAAGTGGTTCCTAAAAGTTTTTAGACACCAAAATTATGAATATAAAAATATATGAATGTCTTTGCATTGTACGCATGCGTCATGTCGTAAATACAGCACACTTTTTAAGCAACCACATTAGAATAAAACAAATTCGATAAAATCTAATGAAATGTACTACAGACTAGAAGTCAAAAGATCTAAAGAGTAGATTTGACGTTTCTGGCCCACAACCGGAGGGGGAATCAGTAATGCATGATAATCCAGCAACACAATGACCTCAATCCTGTAAATCTGTCAATAGAATATTTGACGCTCCGGATTAGGTGTCTGTTGTAACGATAGCCCAGACCTAGCTGTTATTTACAACATCCCAAAGTCTATGTATTACTTATATAATGCTAGTTTGATTTCCTAGACAGTTTTACAGAATTGAATTTATGAACTAGAAAGCCTCATATTTTTTTCACATTCAGTCAGTCCTATTACTCCTATAGCAGTGATTCTCAACTGGTTTTCTTTTACCATTACCACATATACATATGCAATACACCAAATTATTACGACAAAGGCTATAACAAGACTTCTGTAAATGCAAAAACAACAGCGGAGGTGTGATCTATCAGTCTAACATTGGGCCAAATATTGTTTTAGGCTACAGTTTGTCATCAAATATTGTAGTGTGCTTAGATGCACCTGTTTTTTTGTATAGAAGTGTTGTTTTCACCTCCCTTATAAAAATTAATAGCTTATTTATTTTTCTATGCCAACACTGAATAATTATATGCTTAGCTGAATTTTATTATTTGCTTAGCATTGTTTCTTGCCTGCCATCCGCAACCTTATCAAACAATCCTGCAACTCATTTTTGGGTCAGTACCAACCAGCTTATAGTCATACAATTTAATTTGTTTTTCTTTATGCTAGAATAAATTATGTTTGTAAAAAAGGCCATTTCAAATAAATAGAAAAAATCTTTCCAAAATGCCTCGAGAACCTGTAAACAAAGGCAACATGTTTGGCAGAGTAAAACACGCACACCTCTGTGGAAGAAAATTTTGGCTGTTTTAACTCAACTTTCTCCCTGCAATTCCACAATAGTTGAGCGGTGCAACATCAGATTATCTGGGCAGGTCCAAGCTATTTCTTCCCATGCGACGCTGGAACGCAATTTCAAGATTTGAGGCAGCGCTCATTCGGAGAGAGATATCAGTTAGGCCTATTTCGCAGCGAGCCATTTCAAAGCTGGGGCTGGTGCTATCACAATATAAAGGAGAGGTATGCTCGCACCTGAGATTTCTTTCTTTTTACTCCAAGCTGTCACTGATGAGCTGAACCACAGCACGGGTCACAGACGAGATAAGGCCGACGAACCGGGAAACAATCTGGAGGCGTGGGGCGCATTATAATCGGCTGTACCCGATTGATGTTAAAACGGATGAATACACACATTAATAAGAAGAAGCTTAGCAGCTACGCATCAGCATTGAGCAGAATGTGATACATATGGGTGAATATGTCAGTAAAGTCATGCAAGTATAATATAGAAGTACACAATTAGACACTTTATTTGATGAATTCATGAAGGCAAAAAAAATGTTAGTGAACACTGAAAAGTGAAGCTTATATGAACTGCAGTTTAAGCAATTAGTTGTAGGCCTACTTACAAGGAGAAACGTCATTAGATTAAAAATACATTTACTATATTTTATGTCATATTTTGGTATCTCTTTACAATAAGGTTGTCTTTATTAATGCATTTACATGGTCTAATATAGCATAAAACATTTTGTTCCAGTTCTTGGTTGTGATTGGTCAGTGGTTTGATGTATTTTATTCATGATAAACCACACTGCTGCACCCATCGATTCTGTGTATCACTAAGCAGCACCCTTACACTTAGGAACGTAAACAAAACATTCTGTTGCTGTTCACAGTCGATCAGGGACGATTTTTTATTCAGCGGAAGGAAGGTTTTTAGTGATTTTATTTCATGAAAGTTGCAATGATACATAATTTTTGGCTTTATTATTTGTATTGTGTGGTAACCGTTTTGTAAAAGCAATAAGGTATTCAAGGCTAGTGCTTTATCATAAATAAATTACAAACAACAGCCCTTACCCAGACTTATTCACGATACAGCAACCATACAGCATCCTCTCCTACCTTATTGTTTATGTTTATTTCAGCTAGGGATGCACTGATACCATTTTTTAAAGACCGAGTACGAGTAGGCCTACCGATATTTTTTTTCTGGTATTCGCTGATACCGATACCTATACCGATGCCTGTATAATGTACAATTATGTTAGTAAACCAGTATCTTACTGGTACATTTTCTTCTTTTTCTTTTGTTTTTAGGTCTACTTAAATTTAAGTACTATTTTTATTAAGTTCTATTTTTTAATGATAAGTACAATTTTACTAGCACATTTACTACAGTTTACTAAAGTAAACAATATACTCTGTGGTCGAATTATAAAAAAATTCAAGTGGGGTTGTGTGGTAAAATGTGAGTGTGTTATAACTTGTTCAATTTAACCGGACTTTTAATTTGACTGGACGCCTCAAAGAGCGTTTATTTAAGTTAACTGGACATTTATTTTGACGGATTGCCGCAAATGGTGTTTGTTTATGAGTTCGTGTCCTCTCGTACAGTGAAACGCTGGCGCTGAAAGCTCCAAAGCATCACGCATTCATTACACGCAACCGCGCCACTCTTTCACACATAGACACGCAAAACAAGCAGAATACATATTTAAACAGTATCTGAATATTTCGTTAGCTTTTACGATTAACGTTAGCTGTTCAGCGCTAATTTTTTGTTAGGAAATAATACATTTGCCAGATTCCGTGCCATATTGTTATACAGCAAATTCTATTTTTATGCATGGATTCCTCGATTCCATCTGCGTTTTCCGCATTGCGGAAATCATAGGGCTCTATGTATGCCACATGCGGTATCGGTCCTTGGTATCGGTGTTCATTACGAGTATGAGTACATGAGCTTGATATCGGCCAATACCGGTATCGGTGCATCCCTAATTTCAGTATTAACTGATGCATTTTTAAAATCAACGGTAACATTAACGGTTAACATTAGTTAAAATGCACAATGAACAAAAATTAACAATTGTATTGACATAAACAAAGATAAAAAATTCATACTTTTTTGGTGAAACAATTTAGTAAATTTTAAAGCTGTGAAATTAAGTAAATATACAGGTAGGCCTACTGTTTAAATTGAGTAATTGTAAGTAAAAAAATCAAGTAAATCTGAGTGACTCAAATATTTCTATTAGAATTCAACAAAATCATATTACGGGTATATTAAAAATATAATTTGTTAATTAGTTTTTAATTAAATAATTAAAAACTAAATAAAAAGTAAACATGAATTTTAATTAGTTAATAATTAGTTTTAGTCATTTCTTTTCATTAAATAAACTTAAAAAAAATGTATGTAAATTTTACTTTTTTTAAACTTTTTTTTGGTGATATTTAAGCAACTGGATTATTTTTCTGAGTGCCTTAACTCATGTTAACAAATAGAACCTTATTGTAAAATGTTACCAATATTATAAAAAAACATTGCATATATAATATATTTTGCATATAAGTATATACAGTATAGTAGCATTATATAAATATGTTTACATGTGTGTTTTTTATATTTGTTGTAATCTCTAATAACTCGAATAATCATACAAATATACAAAAGCAGGAAAAGTAAAAAGGGTTACCGAAATATGTACATGTTAATTTTATACAAACCATTCAGACACACATGCACATCCTGTTTCACACAAACACACACACATTCGCAACACAAACAGCGTGTCACACTTTTGACACTGGTTTAGCCACAGGCCACGGACCTTCCGGAAGAAACCCTCTGCACTCACCGGAGTCCACCATCGGAACAGACCCTTCCACTTGACTACATACATTTACATGATTGGTTGCTTCAACCTGTCCACTCAATCCAATACCATTACCCTGGCTTACTCCAACCGGCTGTTTGGCCCAGCTGAAACTCTGAGCACTCTTCTTGAGAGCAGCCAGATGTTTGATGTCCAAAGTGGTGAATGTTGTAAACTGGACCTGATTCCTCTTGCTTGTGGGAGAATGCAGAGGTTCACTGCGAACAGGTTTCGGAAGAAGAGTAGCCGATCTGAAAACCATAGGATCACGCCGTAGAGGAAGAGTGTTGGTTCTTCTTCCCAGAGTGGCGGTCCTCTCCTCAGCTACAGCTGCTGGTATGTCCCGTGATTGAATCATTTCTGTGCCTCTGGACCGCTCTGTGCTCTTCTGCATCTGAATGGTTCTTGGCATCTCCACAGCCGTCTGCATCTCCTGCTTACAGGTGGTTGCGATTGGCACCACTTTCCTTTGCTCTGTAGCTGTGCCCACTCGCACAGTGATGCTTGTGCTCGGAAGGGGTCTGGCACTGAACGGGCGATTTCTTGCGTGATTTCACATTGTGGGTGGCACAGTTTAGCAGAACGGCTATGATGGCCAAGCACGAGACTCCTACCAGTGCATAGATGCAGACTTCTATGTCTGCGAACACGTTGAACATCTGTATCAGATCACTCTCTACGAGTGGAGTTTCCTGCTTGGGTTTCTCAACTTGAAAGGGGAAGTCAGAGTTCTCCATTTGGTTTCTATAATCATTTGGACTTCTCGGGCCTACGGTTATGAGAGCTTTGTCTGCGACGGGCTTGGTGATAGGAGTCGTCTCCATGCTGTTCATTGACTTAATTGTGGATACACCACCTTTAATGGCCTCTTGCAGGTTGAACGTGGTTACCAGTTTGATCCCACTCGGGGTGCTCTCATGGATACCAGCAGGCTGAAATGTGTTTGAAGGAGAGGTAAGGATCAGTTTAGATTCACTGTCTTTTTCCTCACCATCACTGGCACGGTCATTCTCCATTCCAGCACGGGTCTCTTTCTTGCCAGTTCCTGCAAGCTGCTCGTCCAGTGGGAATTTGACACTTACTGTGCCTCCACCCACAGCTAACTTGCTCTTGCATTTAGATTTCTGACAGGCCTCGCAGATGGCGAGCTCAGCTCTGAGCAGTAGGCCCTGTCCCTCAGCCTCTGCTACAACAACAAAGACCGAACCCGGCATATTCCGTACGGACACTACCCTTGGGTCCAGCGAAATGATGCTGAGGAAATATCCACTGGGATCGTACAGATCGAGAGGAGTCCGGGAGCCATCGCTGAACTGTAGCCAGCAGCCAACTACGGCCTCCTGTTACACAAAGTTATACAAATTCCATTATAGAGAACGAAAAAATATAACAGGCTCCACGTTGAATGCACAAGCATAGTGAAAACTCTGAATGCTCAGAATTCTCAGTTTAATGAAGCGGAAAAGGTACCTGTCACCTTGACAGCTAGCACTGTATCTCAAGGATACGGCCATGTTAATTTTTTATTAAGTAGCTTGGTGACGGGATGTTGTACATGATTTATCCAAATGCATCAATATTTATGTGTGGGTGTTTTGAAGAGTAGAGTATTCACCGCTACAGGCTTTGGCACAATAACCCCGAGCCATTGGCTAATAAGGTATGACCAAATGGCACCACAGGTTGTCCTTAATTCTAGCGTAAAATATATTATGCAAAGCCTGAGGAGTGGTGCTTGCAGAGCTCATGAAGAGACGAATGAGGTCTCTTGTCGAGTACAAATAGCCAGATATTGAACGGATCGTGTCATGCCACTCAGTCGTGGCATGTGCACTGGTAATAATAGAAAGGATTTATGAGCATCACTCCCTGTAAGTTATGATGAAGTAATTATTCAAGTAAAAAAGAGACTGATTTGTTTATTTTAATGAGCAAATGCAATACATCTAACTGTTAAAAAAGAAGATATTTTGAGAAATGTCTCCATACAATGGAAGTCAATGGGGGCCAATGGAGGCCTATCTTCTTTATATTTTTCAGAAGGAAATTCATACAGGTTTGGAATGACATGAGGGTGAGTACATGATAAAAGAATTTTCATTTTTCGTAGACCTTTCCCTTTAATACTATCATAGCTACATGAATTACCTGTTTAAGGTTGTGCATGGTCTCCTGTGTGGTCGTCTTGGCAACGATGGCTCTGTTGCTTCCCGGGCTGATCTGGAGGTTCAGCGAAAGACCAGAGACCAGCTGCACCCCCAACTCTGTAATACTGACTTTATCATCCACAACCCGGATCATCCTTTCACCCAGAACAGAGTCTGACAGCGGGGACATCACCTAAACAACAGCAACAAAAGCCATGGCATCACTTTTCATCCACAGTGTCACTGATATTAACACACTGAGGTACTTTAATGCATAATAAAAATATTAAAAAATGTATGCCGCCAGTCATCGTCACCATTACCTGCACAGTAGTGACGCCTGCAGCCCTCCCCGCCAGCACGTTTCCTGCCTGCAAGCGTGCCACGCTCATATCCCCCATTTTCAAAAAATATCGCACCAACCCCGTCACATCCACCTGCCAATCAGGGCCAAGAAAGTACGCCGGAGATGGGCCGCTCGGATCTGGCGAATCCGCAGTGAAAACCGTAAGCACTCGAATCAAACTGTGCTGATATTGCAGCATGCAGCCTCTGCCTTTCCTCTCATCATCCTCCTCCGTGTCCCAGCTCACTCTAAGAAACATGGAGAGAGAAGATGAACAACTCTTTCGATCGCGCTCCTGTTCTCAATATATTTTTTTCTGCAGTGTGCTATTTGTGTAGGCTCAGCAATCTCATCTCTATCGTATAATGAAAGTCTGTGCGATGTCATGAGAAACTGCAGGGATATCTCTGTGGAACACACTCTCTAGTCTAACACCAACACATTCGAGCAGTTTTAAAGTGGAACAAGCTTGTATGAGGTGGAACGTAAAATACAGAAACGTACTGAGCTAGTTGTAGGAATAAAAATCAACATGAAAATTCAAGGCCAGTAAATTATTCACAACATGTTTTAACCCATTAGAGACAACCAAAAAAGTATTTCATTTTTATGAATGAATATTTGTTAAATCAGTAGCTTCAATAGCTTTCTGGCCAAAAATCTTTGTCCTTGTCCCTTTCTTCGAAAATAAAACAAAAGTGTCGCAAAAAAAATCTTAACTCATTTATTAGATTGTAAGTTGTTCACAAGGGTAAAAAATATCTTTTATATGCGGTTTGTGTAGGTGCATAGGTGGTGATCATAGGGTGTTGTGTTTACAGGATTTGGAATTATTTTTAGACTACATTAAACACATTGCATGAGCTAATGATGCTATGTACAGTATCTGTAATTTAAAACATAACTACTATACAGAATTCATTTCCACTACTGACTTTTTTATTGACTATTAGATTGGAATTAAAGGGGTCATATGGCGTGAATACGTGTTTTTCTGTGTCTTTGGTGTGTTAAGTTGCCCATGCATGTATTAGACACGTAAAATTGCAAAAATGAAAGTGTCGGAACAAAAGATGTATTCTATCTAAAAGCCAATGCTCACCCAGACCTGCCTGAAACGCCTCATGTGACCACACCCCCACAAATCTATGTCAGTTCGTGGTATGATTTGACTAAGACCGCCCAAATGTATACACAAGTAAGGTGGGCGTACCTGTCAGTACAATTGCTTTGGAACCTGATGTTCAAATATGGTAAGAGGTGTTACATTTCCATCACACACTTGCAGTATTCCACCAATCACTACGCACTGGTTAACTGGCCAATCATAGCACACCTCGCTTTTCAGAGCGATGAGCTTTGATAAAAATCTGTGCGTTTCAAAGAGGCGGGGCAAAGAGGAGACACAAACATGCACGGTATGTGGAAAATACTGCGTTTTTGAACCTTAAATCGTGTATACACATTGCATTACATCTAAAACAAACCATAATATTCGTTTTAGCCCGGTCATATGACCCCTTTAACATGAATGCTGGTTACTGACCTTTTGTTTCCGTTGACAGGAACCCTCCAGCCTTTGATCTGACTGAGCTCTGGATCAGACATCTCAATCAGCAGTGGGAGTCGAGGCATCCACACACTCATCTCCAGCTGAGCACTCAGGTAACTGTATACGTAAAGTTCACCATGATCTTCACCTTCCCATGCGTCTCCTTACCGTTGACGTACACAGAATCACATCTCTCAGACACCTGTGTAAGGAACGACCATTGTTGGATAACTTGTCATTGAAAATTGCACAGTGAAAGCATATGGTGTAATAGTAGAAATGGTAGCAAAAAAGTGTAAAAATTACACTTTTAAAAATTAAAAAACTTGTTTATAACTAACATTTTATTGACATTTATTAGGCAAATAACAAACAATTATTTACAAACAAGTCTTTATTCACACATAACTAGAAAACTTTTGTATTATATATATATTTTGTATTGTCTCTGTATGGCCTCTATGCTATTGGCTGTAATTGGGCATCTGAATAAAAAATGCTTTAAAAAGTGCTTTACTATTTTTTTCTGCCTAGTAATACAGTAAAATTCATGGGTAACAACAATAATTGGTATAAACTGGTAATGTACACTTATTGTTACAGCCACTGTTTCCTCTCAACTCTCATGCTCAGTAATGGTTGAACCTCTGAAGGTAGGTCTGTACTTATAAAAATCTTTCCAAGAAACAGAAAGAAGAGGAAAAAACCTCTGCTCTTACTCTTGTTCAAGTCAGTTCATTTATTCATGAGTAGAGTGTAAGGGTGTGTGTGTGCGTATGCGTGTGTGTGTACGTATGTGTGTGTGTGCGTGTGTGTGTGCGTGCGTGTGTGTGTCAAAGAGAGAGAGAGAGAGAGAGAGAGAGAGAGAGAGAGAGAGAGAGAGAGAGATATGACATTGATGTGTTTGTCTGTATCCAAAGAACTGTGTGTGCAGAGTAATCTCACATGATTCTTTGACTCTCCACCATTAGATAAATTAGCAAATTACTCCATTGCTAAAATGATAAACAGGCAAACAGAAGTGTTCTGGGTACAAGATATGGTTTTGGTACAAAAATATCAGTTCAGCGAGGGCAGTGGTTCTCGACTGCAAGTAACCATGCATCGTTTTGCTTGGATAGCAAAATGAATAAGCTAATAAGCATTTGAAGGGAGGAGATACGCATATTTTGTTATTGATCTCAAACATTACCCAGAACATTAAAGATCCAATGTGTAATTTTTTGGAGGACCTATTGACAGAAATGCAATATAATACACATAACTATGTCTTCAGATGTGTATAACGACCTTACATAATGAAGTGTTATGTTTTTATTACCTTAGAATGAGTTATTTCTATCTCCATACACCGCGGGTCCCCTTGCAGGGAATTCACCATGTTATTTCTACAGTAGCCCTAAGCGGACAAACTGCTCTACAGAGCGCGTTTCGTAAAAACGTTATCCCCTTCAGCAAAGAGGCGAAAACATGACGACATCTTAGTCCTGTGTCAGCCTCTGTAGTGCTTTGAAAGAGAGGGGTGGAGTGAGCCGTTGGTTGCAATTTGCAACGTCACCGCTAGATGCCGCTTAAGTTCATACACTGGATACAGGTTAAATTATTAAATTATTCTAAATACAGGTTAACTATGGATGAATGTTTTGTGTCAGTCGCAATATGTTGTGCATTGAATTATTGACTGGACCACTGGGCTGATGAAGTAAAATCTCTAACCGTCTCTCTCCCATCACTAGGATGTGATGGTCATCCGTGGTGCCTTTCCTGACCCTCTGTTCAGGACTCTGTAATCCAGACTATTCAACCATTTCAGTCCAAAAGTGTGATTTATTCAATATGGCTATCAATATAACTATGGCTATCAATATGTCAATCATAGCTATTTCAAGAGTGAATCCCGCATTTATATGCCGATGTAATGCCCGAAACTTTGCAGCGTGTATGTGGCCGTTGGTCTTACCAGCATGAAAAACAAGTTTTATACAATTCTGAATGGATTATATATAGCACAGAAACCACACAACAAGCACTCCCTTTATAATTACTAAAAAGCTGTCACTCATCTTCATCGAGATCTCTAGCACCCCAGAACCAGGCCTAATAATAATTTACACAAGGAATACAAAAGCCCCGACATGGAGTTGATAAATATAGTAGAAAGATATATAGAGAGAGAAAATTACCCCTCAAAAAAGTAGAAGCTTCCTCTTCCCGACTGCGAGTGGAGGTTTATTATTCTCCATTTTTTAGCTGATGTTAGCTTCACCGGAGCGACGCCGATCAAGCAGTCATGTCAACGATGTCCTGCGCTTAGCGGTCTTTAGATGTGGGGCGTTTAAATTTAAAGAGGCATGACAACTAGCCCATAAACAAACTTAATATAAATTATTGTAAATAATGAATTCACGAAATTTACCATATCCATTGCATGAATTTAATCACATTTGTCATTATCATTTTAACTCAAATAAAAATATCTGAGGGACCCCTAAGTCTATTTTTTACTTCCTATGGGGGGTCCCTAATTTCTTATGGGGGCTCCCGGATCCCCCCAGCCCCCCTTCAATTCGAGCACTGATTCAGAGGCAGAGAAAGACTTCTAATAAGAAGAGAACAGAGTGTGAGATTGCCAAGGCTGGCAGAATCGGCCTGACCTTGACATACATTACCTTCAGCACATCCTGGTCTGAAGACCTGCAGCGAGAAGAGTTGGTGATGTCTGTGATTGAGCCATCAACCTCCACTCCCAAAACCTTCACAGGCACAGAGACCCTCTTTCCAGTCAGCACGGCCGTATTAAGGAGCTCCGTGTCCTGCGTGAGGAGAATGATCACTGAGGTACAGCATGTACACACTCAAGTCAACATGTAACGTCAATCCTATTTACTTTAGATATTGCATGTTCCTAATGATTCACTGGTGCAAGCTTTTCAAGAACCCTCACTAACAACTAAAAACAAGCATTCCTATCATCTAATAAGCTCTTAAAATGGATTGTCACTGTTCCACAGTCAAAGCTTAAACAAGGCCAAAATATCACGGCAACAACAGCGGACGAGACATGCTCCGCATCTGTCAAACTCGGTTGGAGTTTAATACTGTCTAATGATTATCTTACAGCGTGCCGCGCTGATGACAAATACATTTGGATGATTAGGTTTGAGTGTAGATTTAACTTCCAGACCCAACAGATGCCAGCTAACATCCTCCGAGCGCAACACAACAGATGCTGACTGTGATTTGAAAAGTTACAGACAGAATTCCAGGACAGGGTCAGGCTGTGAAACTGTCCATCTCTGTAAATGAGATCAGCTGGATGTATAATGGGGGCTTAATGTGAATTGTCACAACCTTTTTTATTTGCCTCAGACACTAAAGTGCTATAAAAGCTATATCGTGGAATATATTTGAATGGCTGATGGGTTGGCTTTATTTCAAAGAGATAAAAGAAGGTAGCATCGGGTCTCTAGACAAATTACACACGCGCAGGGTGAACAAAGACACGTGAAACATGTCTAAGGGTTTTCGTTGTAACTTTATAGTCAAAACTATTTACAGTACACTGAAGTTGCATGGGGTTTTGAAATGTCCTACGAGACAACTATACAAACCTCGACCTCACACAACCTTATCAATAATGAATTTTGAATCAGTCTAATTTTGTGCTCCACGGACCAAAATAACAGCATGTTGGTATTGTGTGTGTTATTACAACACAAAAACAAATATTAACACATAGCTATCCGTGATCAAAGGCGCTATGCCCACATAGTCTGTCTGGATAGTGTAGATCCTCATGGTCCCTTCATCCCGGATCATGTTTCCAGGCAACTCCAGTCGCCACGTGACCATCTGGCTCTCTAACTGGTCACTCTGCTCCTCCGTCTCAAAGTCCAGCTGCAGGACCTCTAGAAGACCTCTATAAATCAAACATCTGGAGTCACATCTCAATCTACGTATCAAGTGAAACGAGTCCGACTCCACGACAAACCGTGAGAGATATACCAAGTCAAAGAGGACAGCGTGAAATCATTCATCGGCAGAGATGAAGTTTCTATTCAACTTTAGTAGCATTAAAGCACTCTGCATTCAGATGAGCATCTCTGTAAATTCATGCAGGAGCACGGACGCTCCATAATTCAGCTCGCATTCTGCTGGAATTTGCTTCGATAAAGTGCTCTTACATTACTAACAAAAAATCAAATGCTTTTGCAATTCCTATTGGCTCCTGTTTTTCCATGTGGCACCTAGAAGCACTCACGAAAATGGCAGTTTTAGAAAGCATGGATTATGTATTGGTTTAAGATTTGCTCAGTGGGTCAAGGTGGGCACATCTGTTGGGATTTGATAGTCCCCAAATCGTCTCATAATGCATTGTCTTAAATGAGGGAAGCATAATGTAGATGCACTATGGGTCAAGTGGCTGATCCTGTTCACGTCATCACTACGCTGTAATACATTTCTCAACGTGCTAAATTTTTCTCTGTTAGCTCTTCAAGGGTTAATGTAGTGGCTAAGACTAGAGATCTCTGCTCTAATCTTGTTCCGCACGTGCCGGTCTTTTAAGCTGGTCTAACATGCTGATGCACTGGGGATGATTACAGATAAATGGGTCATCGCTGTGACATGTGAAGAAAAACACCTAAGGAGAGACAACTTTTTTAATGGCAGATGGTTGTGCTTTCCTAGCTCAGGAGATCTGAGTTCTCAGTTAAGCTCAGATGTTTCTCCTCACAATTCTTAGAAGAAATCAAGGTTATTTTAGTTTACTAAAATTTAAACTTTGAAACGTTTCTGTCCATTGAAATCAAATCAAATATTGACCGAAAAATTATTGGGAAAAACTTAACTAAAGAAATTTTTTAAATGTTGCCTCAAAAATAAACTGAAATAAGTTTAAAGCACTAAAATTATAATAACAAACAAAAACTAAAATAAAACTAAAATATAAAGTAATTAATATCATATAGCAACATAAAAATAAACAAATAAATTATAAAATGACAAAACCATACACAAAAATTGGTAAAACTTTAACCAAAATTTACATAACTAAAAACCTAAAAATAAAAGCTAATTTTAAATATTAAAAAAACTCAAAAACTAAAATCAAAACTAATAACTGTGGAAGAAATCAAAACATAATTGTTAAAATACATTAAGCGTATGGAGGTGTAAAATTAATAAGGATTATAGGTAAAATCATCTGGATTTGGGAAAAATTATATGAGAAATATTTAGTTTAGTTAAAATCTTCAATAATATTGACTTTTGGTTGCAGGCTTGGCAAATCTGAGCTCAGGTTGACATTGGTGAGATCTTTCTGATACACTAATGGAGATTTCTGAGTCTTTTTCTCAGGAGGAATATGCAGAAGATGCAGGTGACTTAAAGGGATACTTCACCCAAAAATGAAAATTCTGTCATCATTTACTGACCTTCGAGTTGTTCCAAATCTGTATAAATGTCTTTGTTGTGATGAACACAGAGAAAGATATTTGGAAGAATGCTTGTAACCAGACAGATTTTGCCCCCCATTGACTACCATAGTAGGAAAAATGTCAAAAGTGCCCCAACACTGTTTGCTGTCCTACATTCTTCAAAATGTCTTCTGTTGAACACTGAAAGTCATTTTTCCTACTATGGTAGTCAGTGGGGGGCAAAATCTGTCTGGTTATAAGAATTCTTCCAAATATCTTTCTCTGTGTTCATCAAAACAAAGAAATTTATACAGATTTGGAACAACTCGAAGGTGAGTAAATGATGACAGAATTTTTGGGTGAAGTATCCCTTTAAGTCAATTTTACTCAATACTGAGGTCTTATTGCTTCAGAAACAAACAAAAGACAATGGAGTGTCAGTACATTTACAAGATACTAACTGTAGCACTTTTACACAAAGCATATAGAATTTACAGATTTGTTCCCATTACAGAAATAAACTAAGAAGATGAGCCATAATCTGCATTGGTAATGACAGCCCATTGCCATAGGCAGCAAACAAGAGCCAATGAGACCAATAGAAATGTGACACCCAGATGGAAGATCTTATTAACAAGATGCTTGCGGTTTTTGAGGCGTATTTGAATGAGATCCAAAAACACTCAAAACTCTTTATTTGAAAAGCAAGCGGATCTCCGAGACGCAGAGGGGTAATATGAACTCATTCTTCCCTTCTCAATATGAGCTCATTCTTCTTAATAACAGCGGATGAGATGTGAGGTTACCAGCAACTGAAGTGATGGAATAATATCACATTTTTATGAAGTTATTTCCACTTGCTTTCTGTATGGATACCTTATGAAATAGATTTGCGCCATTAATCATGAAATCACCCAGCTCATAGAGTAGAGAGAGTTTTTCCTGTATTTAATAAGTGACTGGTGATTGTGCAGGGTAAATACGGTTAACCTGGACCTTTTTCACCAGAAAAAGATGGTCTTTAACTTTAATTCAAAAAACCATCCTGCAAAAGGGGAAACAGGTTGTCTGAACATCTGTTAGCGCCTGAACAATGAGGGAAGAGAAATTAGAAGGTTGTTTTTTTCCGTCCAAAAATAATTTTGCAATCTGTCATAATTCTCACAGTTTCAGAGGAACATACCACAGCTGGCAATGTGCAAGGGCACAGAAAGCTTTTTAACGATGAAACACTTTTAAAATGTGAGCCACCAAAAGACTGAGTTTCAGTAGTTTCTGAGAACGATGAGGGTTGAGGACTTGCCTTTTGCTAGTTAATGTGCTTTTCTTCTGGCAGGTCACAGAAATGGTTTGGGCATCACTTCCTCTCCCGGGTTCCAGAGTGATGTCCCATAGGTTGGCGTCACTGGGTCTAGCTCGGCTGAATGATATACCTTTTCTTGCCGTGGCTCTATGAAAGAAACACACACACAACATCAATGAAAAGTCAACAGTCCATTCATTGTGTCTCTAGTCATACAAAAATACAACAAACCTATTATAGCTGAAATCATGAGATCCAATCTGAATGGCTGGTTGAGTGCAACATTTCTAGATAATGTATGGGGCTGATACAAAGAGCACGTTTGAGGAAGAATTAATCACTGGATTTGCTCGATTTTGGGCCATCAAATCTTTATAAGAAGCTGCAAACTGGATCAGTCTGGCTATATGTGAAAGTAGACTGATCACAGTCTAATGTGCATGTAAAACGTAAGCACAAAGCAGTGCCTGCAGCTGCCTCCAGGCAATATTAAAAGAAAAAAACATACCACGCATGAAATATGTTAGAAAACAAAGCTGATTGTTTGCTTGTGAGCAGGTGTGTAATAGACATTGACCTGTTCGTTTGAGGTGGAAAAGGTTAACATTTTCTCTAATAGACAGGATATCGACTACAGTACAGGGTTAAGAAATACCGATATTAACAATAACCGTGACATTTGGGACCATGATTATTGATTGTAATAATATATACTAAGACATATAATAATGCTGTAAATAATTCAGTGCAAGTATCTAGTTGGCAATCCAACATAGGTGGTGGTATAACACCTGTTTAATATTTTGCCTCAATGGCCACAATGGTTACAAACATTCTCTCTGCCTTCCTACACTCGTATTTTGAGTGTGATTCATTGGCCAAAAATATGAAAGAAAAAGAACAAAATTAAAGATGAAATAAAGTGAAAAAATAGATATTGCGATATAGTGAATTCTTTTGGCCACAATGCGTTGTGAAAATCTGATGTTGTGACAGCTCTACTATAAACAAAGCATCCGCACTGCTTTTTCATTTGATCAGATTCTAGTGCAAGATTTTTTAAATCTGAACATATGATGAATATGTATCACTAATTAAGGTCGTGTGACTGAAATGTTGCATTTAATAAAGTTAATTTTGATACTTTTGCACGCACAAATAGTGTGTGGGACTTTTTTTCTGCTATCTGTATATACAATATATATATGTACAAAATCATATTTTTGTTTCAGTAAAGGTTAATCCACCCTTTTGTGTAAACTCACAGTAGCATTTGTAATGCTAAATTACTGTTGTACAAGAAACCACAATAAACATAATTTTAATAATAAAGCACTTCATTGTATTTTATTACTTGCAGTCCTTAATTGAAAAAGAAGTTTTAATGGTTGAATTTTATGCTTCGATAAATTGGTGATTTTTGAGAGTTGAATGTGCCAGCTCAAATTTGGGTACAAAAACGGTTTAGTTGTATTAGTTTGTTATTTGCTTAATAAATGACAATATTTTTTTAAACAAAGTTTTGACAGATTCGTAAATTATCTGTGTTTTCTCTTTTTTATGAGAGGTGGTCTAATAAATTTGTTAAGCACTTATATATATAAAAGTTCACTCAATTTACAGTTTCACTTGCCGATTTGAAACCTTGACTTAGTCTCTGTAGACAGTCTACTGTGTTATTGGTCATTTAACAATGTTGTGTGTATCAAGGGGAGTGAGCAAGTGAGAAGCTCAGGAGAAATCATTCGGCTACCATGCACAACATGTCCACCATTCACTCCTAACACCGAGCCAAATGCTTCTTTTCTTCTCTTTATTCTTTCTCTTGGGTTTATCCACCAGCCAGGCATTTGTCCCTCCTCTTCACTGATGGGACTTAGAGACCATGGAATCTTGCCACATGAGCATCTCCCAGAAGTCTCTGGAACTCTGGCCAGAGACGAAACGGGTCACAGCGGAAAAAGCAGAATGAGCACAACTGACAGCATGGTGACACACCACATTATCCTCTCTCGCCCTCTCAGCTGTCTTTCTTTCTCTCTATTTCACACCACACACTTCAATTCTGCCTCAAAAACAACAGATTTTCATGCTGCCGATCTCAAATGTGATTCATTAGTGGCATGCGCGTGGAGCCGCTGTGCAGTAAAAAGACAAATACAGATGTGCATTTAATGATTATTTCTCAGAATGCTTTGGGCGAGGTAAACACGCATGTGCCTCTTTACTTGGTACTAACGGATTAGTTCAAGCAAAAATGAAAATTCTGTCATCATTTACTCACCCTCAAGCTGTTTCTAAACCCATAAGGTACTTTTTCCTATAAAACACAAAAGAAGAAATGTTTATACGTACCAAAGCTTTCAAGCTTGAAGAAGGATGCTCCATAAAATTAACAAAAGTAATAGTCTATAAATGCATGCACTTGTATATTCAAAGATTTCTGTAAAAATAGCTTGTTAATGCAATTTCTATAAATTTGTTGATTTTGTTTTTTAATCTCATCGACCCAACGTGAGCTTCTTAAAGTTGAATCATTGTGACTAATAAACAAATCAGTGACACTCACTGTAAATTGTATCCTGTTTCTCATGCAAAGCTATCAATTCAGAACACTTTAAATATAGTGCACTGCTTGTTGTATGGACTATGTTTCATATTGCTTTTTGAAGCTCCAGTCCCCATTCATTGTAATTGCATGAATAAAGCAACCATTTTCTCCTTTTGTGTTCTACAAGAGAAAGACGGGCATAGAACCACATAAAGATGACTTAATAATCCGTTTTATTAATCACCCTGAATATATGTTATCCATTTATTGTTGCATGTGGATCTCTGGGATAGTGCTTGTCTATCAACCCCAGTGACTCAAGTGAAAGAGCTGATCACACTCTAATCTTGACCCACTTTACATTATCATCCTCTTCAGGGCAGACATGCAATTTTGCAAGACAAGCGACGCCCTTGGTAGGATAATGCCATGTTTTAATTCCAAGAAAACAGAGAAACAATGAAAGCAGAGAGTGAAATAATGAAATAAGAGATTGTAATGAAAAAAAGACATATAGAGAGACTGAGAGAGACAGGCATAAAGAGAGTCTGTGGGTTTCTCCTGTATTGGTCTGCTAGCGGAGGAAACACTGTATGCATGAGTGGCAAAAGAATTCAGCCAAATCTATAATGAGAATCTTGATGGAATAAATCTCTGACATAAAATCAAAGATGGAAGAATATTGTGAGGCAGTATGGTTCTGCCTGCAAGATGAAATATGAAATAGAATAGAATGTCAGAATACCTTTGAAACCATTTAAAACTATATAAATCTATTTTAATCATCTGTTAAGAATGATATAATGTAACATGTTTAAAGGTAACCTTATGAGTTTTACCAGAATAAAATGGAGTAAAGTTTTTGGAAACCCTTTACATTAAGGTACCCTTTATGAAGCATTTATAAATGTGTTCATTAATGATTAATAAGTAATTTACAAATGCATTATAAAACAGTTATAACTGCATGAATAAAAAGGGGGATACTAACAAAATACCTGCCAAGTTAAAAATGGCTCACTATTTGGCAGGTATTTCGTTAGAATCCCTCTTTTATTCATGCAGTTATAACTGCTTCATAATGCATTTGTAAATGACTTATTAATCATTAATGAACACATTTATAAATGCTTTATAAAGGGTACCTTAATGTAAAGTGTTACCAAGTTTTTTGTCAGTTTTGGTGCAGCAAATGCAACAGCATATTATATGCGGTGTAAATGAAAGCATGCCTGAAATTAAAGTATCTTTACAATTGAATTATTTTTCATTTATGTAGAACAGATATAAATTTGCTGAAAAGCAGGGTTTTAAAAAAGTTAGCCAGTTCAGCCCCCGTATGTGCTAAATAATTTACTTCAAAAAAATCTTCCATTGTCACTCGTGAATTATACATTTTGAACATCTACATGAACATCCAGAGTTTTCCTTCCCTCCTGCTGTAAAGCACAAGGCCATAACCACCCGTAATGTTTAGTAGATGTGTGAGCTACTGTATGTCCTCCAGGCAGACTTCCGATGAAATACCTGAGACAGAGTAAAAGAGAGCACATCTCTGAAGGGTTAACGCCTTCACTAATTTTCAATCAGCGTGCGGATTATCCATCATGACCTCAGGGGTCTGAACTCAATCTTGGAGAGAGTAGTGAAGTGGGGCAGAGATTTTACCCGGGATAAAGTCAATCTCTTTGGGATACCAGCCTTCGTTCCACTTTGCCGCCAACACCTAAAGTGAATGTCCATTTGATCCAGGGCCGGGGGCAAAGTAAACCCTATCAGAGCTGAATGAAGTGCCGCGTGGATATGGGGGGCTCAGCTGGTATGGCGGGGCACAGTTCCTGCTCAGATGTACATCCCAGTATCTGGGATCCAAAACAGTGGGGCTGAACTTTTCCTAAATCAATACACACACAAATCCAAGCCTCAAATCAGTCTAACTGTATTCTCAAAAGAGGACTAAACCCCTTCATGAGAGATCTAGGAAAATACACAATATCCCCTTCCAAATAATCTTAATTTAACAATGTTCAGGGATTATGGCAAGTGGGTCACAATATGGGTCAGTAAACAGTGCACCTCATCAGTTCTGTTGGAAACATTTTTCAAGTGCCTTTGAAATGCAAACAAACTTTAATAAAAAAACAACTTTGTCTGCATAAAAAGAACAGTACCTTTAGTCAAACATGCTAATAAAACCAATTTTACTCAGTTAGGAGTTCTGCCCCCGTTGCTGTGGGTTGAGACTTATAAAAACAGATTGCTCTGTGTGTTTTTGCACGATAGAGCTCTCTGTGTAATATGTTCATTTCTGCCTAAAGGACTCCAGTAGTTATTAGGTATTTGTTTTCTTGCTCCATTAAGTTGATGCATTATTTATGGGGAGGAAGTCACGCAAACAACAAAATGTTAAGAAATTAATGCTGCCAAATAAGTTCCCCATTTTTTTCTATTTATGGAAGAGTGCTTTTGAAACTCCTCCTGTGAATTGAGCCGGCGCAGGGTTATTACATTTTGGTAATCTGTACACCGAGTGGGACCGTTACGTTCTCTCGGCTATAAAGTGGAGCGACTAGAGTCACATAGTTGGTTAAATTTCCACTAAGCTTCTTGGGCATTTGACACATTTCTTGGCTTCATGACACAGTTCTATTCCAAATGGGCGTTGTTAGCTCAATTCCCAATATTCCTCCGCTTCATCTTATTTTGGCCTGACCCAAAGTCTTTTCCAGGAAAACAGTTGGCATTTGTTTTGCCTTCTGACAAAACCGTATAATCCTGAACAGAGTAAATCCTATTTTTCAACATTGCATTATGTGTATGGATATTTTTGCAGGCTTTTAGAATGCAGCATGTGAAATTAAGTCTTATTTAACCAATTTATTTAACCAACAGGCAAATAAAAGATCATTGTAAGAAATCCTACCTGAGTATGAAATGTTCAACCGGTGATGTACCTGACAGGAACACGTAGAAGGTGGCGGTGTCTGTGGTCTTCAATGGCTTCGAGGAGGTCTGGATAATGACGGCACCCCCGAGGCGCAAACGTATAAATGTGGGGTTTCCTGGAGGGGAACGCAGGAGGTTCGCAGTTCCAATTCTCTTCATGGTGGATCCCGAGACCTGGCGTCCCGGTTCGCCCTGCTGTGGCTTACTCTCTTGAGGGACACACTGACCATTAGGACTGAGTCTGGACAGGTAATAAATCTCAGCAACATTGCCTCTCTGATCGCTTCTGTGCTCCCAGTTAGATCGACCCCCTCCAGGGCTGAACCACGCTGGCTCAGGTTTTAGGTGCACCAAGCAGAAACCGCCATCAGCAGGAATCGAGCAGCTGCCCGTGACCTCCCTGGTTTCCCAGAAGGCATATGCCGTAACGCAAATATGTCCTCCTTCACCCGGCATGTTCTGCATAGGCCCGAATTCACTCACATCGCCCCTGTTGCCGGTTGCATAAAAGAGCAGGTATATCACGGGTGTAGATGATCGAATCTGACGGGCTAGTATAAACGGTCGGATCCTGGGGCCGGTGTAGATCATATGCGGTAGTATAGACTGTTCCAAAGACATGGGACCATAGCTGACATTTATGGCTGGCTGGCCACTCAGTCCGGTGAGGATGAAAGGTTGTCTTTGGACCGTCAGGCTGGAGTTGTCGATCGTGTCCTGACTGATGTCTCTGAGGAGGAGGTGGCCTGCATTGATGATCTGATAGTTCACAGTTGGATGAACAGAGAGAGGAGCCCTCGGGTCTTCTGACAACTCCACAACCTTCATTCCTTAACACAATGGAATGTAATTAGCACTGTGCAACAGATATGAAATATTGCAACGTTATGGTTAGTAGGTAACTTTAAAAAGACATGCGATATAATTCATCATTTAAATTCAATTGCGAGAATGTATGTCTTCATCACATTGTGCACATTGTGGTTGAACACATTTGAGATTAATGTGTATTATAAACCGATGAAAATAACATCCTTCAGTCAAAAGCTCCATAAAACCAAAGGTTACTTTTAGCACAGAACATTTAGCTTAGTAAATATGCGATCAAGATGGTTTTATCGTATTCACAACAGGTATACTTCACTGCCCATGCTATTACTATAGAGCAGACGTGCGTTTCCAGGAAAGTCATTTGCTATGCAGCGTTCCCTTCTTATTCACAGCCCGAGCAAAAAATAATGATTGGTCTCTAGCTGTCAGCCCAAACCCATCGTTCCGTCGCTGTTTGGACCTCTCGCCGATGTGCTAGACTATAATCTTTTCAAAAAACATTTCCATAGATGTCAAGCCACAAAACCGTGCACTCCTATAGCAAAAAACATGACATTCTGAATGATTTTGTATAAAGCAACACAGAGGGAGGCAAAAATAGTCAACATCACTCTGATCAGGTGTTCAGTGTCTGGACAAGCAGCTTGTCAAGTCACTCATTTGGGAGAGATGCTTAACCTTTCCCTTCTGACAGGCAGCAGGGGCTGTACACTGCCTTCTGATTGCTAAAGTGCAGCATTGAAAGCTGATGGTTGATCCTGACATGCTGAGCGTTTCTGAGGGAGTTTGTCAAAAGCAGGTTCGTGTGACATGCTGATACACGCGATTGCTATTCCTAATAAAAATCTTTATGGGGGAGCAAAAACAAAGAGAGAAATGATGTTTGCTTGCATTCACTTATGCAACCTGCAACAATATACAAATAAAAAGAGCAAAGTTAAGGCAGTGAGAACACAACAAGACTTTAAAGCAAACCATTTAAAAATAATGCTTATATTTATTTTGCTTTGTGCATTATGTTTTTGCCACTTCAAAATTAACCAGTGATAAAAGACACAATTCCATTGCACATCAAGTTTAATGGATGATGAAATAACACGTGTTAAATAAAAAACTAATTACTGACAAATTCATTTTATTTTATTATTTTAGTTTATGGCAGCACATTTACGTTCCCCAGCTTTACTGTTACACAGATTACCGCTGTCTATCAACCATAATGACCATTAATCCATGTGATGAATTGTCCTACTGACATTATATTGACTTTAAAGACAGTATAGCAGGCAAAAAAACAATATTTGAATCTCAGTTTAGAGTTCCAATGTGTTAAAGTAGGTTAATGGATAAGCCTGAGGGTGAAAATGGACTAGTGTCATTCCAGTGTCTAAGAACATTAGGCCAAACGTGACTGAGTTTACTCAGCTCAAAGCAGGACAGCACTTGTGGATTTATGACTGGTCCATTGTGTGTAATTCCTCAATGGTCACTTTTGGCACTATGTAACCCCACATATGTTCTCAAATTAGGAGATTTAAATGGCTCTGTTTCTGTTACAACAGTAAAGGTAATTTAATTTCATCTTTATCATTCATTTAAATTTAGCCTATAACTATTAGAATATTTAAATTGTTCATTCAAAGGCATATTGTAATTAAATCTATAGTTTACTTTAATAACCAAACATTGCAACGTAACATCTCAGCTGCTGTTCTAAGTGCACTTAAAATAAAGTTGCATTTTTATTTTTTAGTAAAACGCAGCCTACGCACTGTAGTCAACTCACTACTAGGTTTTGAAAGTTCATTTTTATACTAGAAACTAATAACGTTACCAGCTCAAAGAAATTATTAATTTGAGAGGAGTGTCTTACCTTCTGCATAAGGCAGACACAACGCTATAACCATCAGCAGCATTGTGCTCATCTGTACAAACTTTTCGGAAAAACTGGAGTTTAACGGAGTTTATTCCTCTGATACATTGCCAAGAAATCGAAAAAAAGTTTTAAAAATTCCAAAGCAAGAAAAGTAAAAATACACTCTTGTGGACTTCTATGACAGGAAAAAATCAAATCAGATTGAATGGTCTTCAATCTAAGTCTTGTTCCGTCGGAAACGTGAAATTGTGAGCATCTCTGATCTAGCGCACAAACGCTTAGATTGCACGCGCGTAATCCTCTGCACATTAAATACATTCAGTGTTGTGCTGAAACTCGCCCTGCTCCCTGCTTCACGTGGACAGATTAACAGCAATATTATTGACATGTCTGTGCGAACCATCAGCTTCTCGTGCAGTAGGATGACCCTTTAACCAAAAGCACAGATTTTAAAACGAATGCTTGTTCTTAAAGTGCAAGCAGTCATTAAAGATGATAAACGAAAAAGTGCGTGAATATGTAACCAACTAGCGAAGCTAAATTCGCTGTAATGGTTGTGGAAATAATTACAGCATTCAAACTTAAAAAACGGAAAGAAAAAGTGGAAGTAATATTTTATTAACTACACTTTGTGGACAGATGATTGTTCAAGAAGAACAACTTGGTACAAATAACCCACAAACACTTGAACTTCACTGTCATATACAGAAGCAGCTCTAAAGCGTCCCCTGTTGACGGCCAAACAATCATCATGACAAATGAAATACCTACTAAAGGTAAATTCGTAATAATAAGATTTAACAGATGCTAATTAATAACAGTTTGAAATGTTCATTAAAAATCAGGAAAAATACTGTGCAAATGTGCCTAATGTTGTGTTTGTAAATATTCTTCTTCCCAAACATAACTCATGACATGCTAGGTTATACCTACATTCCCAATACAATATACTGCTTTACCCTTTACATTCAAAGTCATTGTTAATGATTTCACTTTGTGATTTCTAGGTATAGGACAACTTAATAAATAGCATCATCAATCTTCTGTCAGTCAGAATACACAGTGTGACCTGTACCTTTGCCATCTATAGTGCTTGCTGACGTCTTTCTGACGAAGCATGGTTTTATGTTCTGATAAGTGCCACAAATTTCTCTACAAGGACAGACAGGACCGATCTTTAATACACAGACTAATTCAAACGGCTGCACATTGCAAATACCGTTTGAAACGGTTTTAAAAGTAGTTGCTCTCGTGTTAAAGAAACAGTTCACCCAAAAATAAACAAATTCTGTCATAATTTACTCACCCTCAAGTTGTTTCAAATCTGTATAAATTTCTTTGTTCTGATGAACACAGAGAAAGATATTTGGAAGAATGCTTGTAACCAAACAGTTCTTGGCCACCATGGTAGGAAAAAATGCTTTATAAATGTATTTGTTCTGTTGAACACAAAATAAGTTATTTTGAAGAATGTAGGAAAGAAAACAGTTCTAGGACACTTTTGATTACCATTGTAATTTTTCCTGCTATGGTGGCCAAGAACTGTTTGGTTACAAGCATTCTTCCAAATATCTTTCTCTGTAATCTTTGCAGCTGCATGACAACAGTGTTCCTGTTCTACATAATATATCTGGAATGTCAATAAATGTAATATATGAGGAAAAGTGATTGTAAATAAGCTTTTTAGACTATACAGTGTGTGATGTTGTTGAGATCTCTTCTGGAACTCTAAAGGCACATGCACCTGTGGTCTGTTTTCAGGACAACAGAAACTTAAGCAGAAAATCCATTTGCTTTCATTTCTATCTAGAAACTATTAAGATCTCATTTGTCACTTTCCCATGCGTGCATGTAACAGCAGAATTAGAGAAAATGTTTAGATTAAGTACAGCACATTGAACTACAGGACAAAACTGTCTCTGAATGAAATTTCATGCCAACCGCTCGCATGCAGGTATTTCAGCTGGTTTTCCAAATCAACAGGAGCCTAAGCTGGAAACAAAGTGCTTTGGAAAATGAATTTCCCCATTGGCCTAGTTTACATAGCATCATCATCTCTGTCCCATCTGCTCAGATGTCCAGATGTTAGCAGTGTTAGATGGCCCACCGTGAACTGTGATCCTCAAAAGTGAATGGCAGCTTAGTAGCAATAATATGAAATGGTGGTCAGTAGATTGATCCGCTAGTGATTTTGACTCATTTCGACAACCTATCTAGAATTTTGTTCCACGTGAACACAGTGCATTGCATTTGTGGCGCATGGGCTGCACAACATGCCTGCAGTTTGCTTGTGCTTTCCATGCCAGATCAATGCATGATGGGTTGCCACAGTAACACGGAATGACAGTAAACCTACTTAGAAAATGAAATGTACCATACTGACCATGTGTATCTCAATCTTACTCGGCCCATGACTGACTTGATGTTGCTAAATGATTAGACCACCCTTCACGTATAAATCAAAATCCAACATGTCACTACCAATACACATTGTAATGAGTAACATTTGCTCTATTTACATTAAAAAGTATGTGCAACATCAAGACAGATGGGGCAGAATTTGGTTTATAAACAGACCACCCCTTTCAGACAGGGTAAGCAGAATATTGACAATCATGTGTGCTATACTAATAATTTTGAATTTAGTAATTGCCCACATTCAAGATATGAAGATAATAAATTAAAACAGGAAAATTATAAAATGCATGGTATTATTCATTGTATACATTCCTATAACTTACTAAAAAAGTAGTTTATTAAACTTATTAAACATAAAGAATGTCCAAAAGTGTTTTTCTCATACACTGGGGACTAGAGAAAACTCGGGTCACCCTTTACTTTCATTGTATGGACAAAAGCAGTCCAATCATGGTCTTGTTTCAAATGCAAGAGAGAAACTCATACAGTTTGAGAACCACATCAGAGTGAAAAAATATGACATTTTTTCTGAGTGACATATCCCTTTAAAAGCAACCAACATGGATGATTTAGCAGAAGTCAGTAAACAAAGACTTCAGTAAACAAAGCTAAAAGCTGTGTATACATCTATGTATTCAAATGTATGGTATTATTCATGGTATACTGTACATTCCTCCATAAATGTAAAAAAATTAGATAATACAAAAATAAAGAATATCCAAAAGTGCTTTCCTATACACTGTAAGTGGATGGGGACTAAGGAAAGCTCTGGTCACCATTTACTTTCATTGTACAAAAAATGCAGTCTGAACATAGTTTTGTGTCCAAAGCGAGAAAGAAACTCATACAGTTTGACAACCACATCTGAGTGAATAAATGATTATTTTTGTTGGAGGGTGAACTATCCTTTTGAATAGCATCCAAGGTGGTTGATTTAGCTGAAAGCATTGAACAAAGACTTTAGTAAACAAAGCAAAAGCTGTATGTCAATCTATGTATGAAAATGCCTGGTATTAATCATGGTATACATTCCTATCTAAGTTTAAAAAACACTGTAAGTGGATGGGGACTAGGGAATGCTAGTCACCATTTACTTTCTTCGTATGATGAAACAGCCCGAACATGGTTTTGTGTCCAAGGCAAGAAAGAAACTCATACAGTTTAAGAAGTAAGAACCCCATTAGAGTGAAAATTAACTTTTTATTTTTGGGTAAACTATCCCTTAAAAGCATCAAGGTAGATGATTTAGCTGAATTCACGAAACAAAGACTTTACTAAACAAAGCAATAGCTACAGTATACGTCAATTTGTGCATTGGAAACCCTCGAAACAGTAGGCAGGGAGAGTTTGGGAGCCTCAAATGTTGGTGTCAAAACCTCTGTGACGTTGATCTATGGATAAAGTTGAGCAGAGGCGCTCTCTCTAAGTGCGAACGGAATTTCTATGCAGGTGATGAATGAATGCGCTCTGCAGTGCGTGTCATGGATGTATATCACTCTGCTCCCTACAGGATGGAGAGATAAGTTACTGCTAACCTGCTGCAATGGCGTTCTACACCTTCCCTTGGGTCACATGCTCCGCTCACGTCCCTCACATCGACACGCTTTGATTGATTTAAATTTGCTAAAATATGTTATTCTATTCTTCCCCAACATAGAGGTCAGTCCTACGTATTACCGTTCAAACCTTATGTGGCATGCGGCAGGTGCCTAACTTCTAAGAAGAGTAGAAAGTCTATGATAACAGGTAGCAATGGACATTATCTGCACAGAAAGCCTGAAGCACTGCTTTTTACTCTTTAGTGTACTGTACCACCATTCAATATTAATAGCCAGTGTCAATACAGACACTGGGGTTCATATAATGAGACTCCTGGTTGGTGCAGGATTCAGCTTACAAATACTGCACAGTCAAAACGTGTTCACGAAGATGATGACAAATGTGCGCCACTGTATCTGACCCTGACCCTTCCAACGAGCAACCCACTTCTGAACACACCTCTGTCATTCAGGGGTCAGTAAGACACAGTTTTTTTTTAAAAAGGAGCTGCTTTACAGCTTCTGAAATATTCACGAAAGGAGCAGGAAGATGAATAGGCTCCCGTGTCCCCACTCAGGGCTCTTGTTAAAAAGAAGGCGTTGATCGAGAGGTCAAAGCCGGACAGAATTTTAAACATCCATTGGCCCAGGGCCCCCCGGGATCATTACAGCTCATTCGTGAATGTAAGGAGAGCCGAGCCAAGAGCAAGAGAAGCCTACCACGGTGATATACGAGCATAATCATTTCTCGCTCTGCCTTTTTTTTCTCTGGGAAGGGTTGGCCCACACTTCATCGTCTTCGTGCATTTCAGCACGGCCTGTTTGCGGAGACTTCTTCAGCAAGCTCCTACAAGTGCACTTTTTAAAGGGATCGTTTGCCCATTGAACAAAAAACAAAACCGACAAAACAGTCAATAAAATACTCATTACAAGTTGTAGAAGGGTGATAAAAAAAAATTAATTTTCAGATGCCATAAGAATCTTATATATAAGATAGGTTTGTTTGGAAAAAAGTCATAAAATTAAGTCAATGAGTGACAATAAGTTTTATGAAGTGTCATTTTATGAATCTGTATGTGGGCTAAAGTGGGTTCACAAGAACTGGAATATAGCAAAGGGTTTAGTTTTGAAGCTTAATAAAACATTTCTACTTTTGCAGTCTATGATAAAATAACAGGTTAGAGGTTGCATTTATGTGACAATTGTTCGTTTTTAACTATTCTTGTTGTTTGATAAAAGTCTTATTTGTTGAACTAGTCTAGACCAGTAGTTCTCAAACTGGAGGCCGTGGCCCCTGGGGGGGCCCGAGATGGATCCAGGGGGGCCACAGATTTTGTGGCATTTTATGAAATATAGAAATTGATCATAGATTTTATGCAATCAAACATCAGAAAAATAAGACCACCAGACAAAAGAATTGATGTTTCAGCATTGTATAACCGAATATGTTTTTGTTTAAATAAAAATGTAAAATGTAAGATTATAAGTCTTTATCTGGGGGGCCGCAAAGTGATGCACTCTACACAAAGGGGGCCTTACAACGAAAAAGTTTGAGAACCACTGGTCTAGACCATCTGAGCAACATCATGCAAAAGGTAAGGACGCCCCAGAACGTGATAAACGAAATCACAATAACAATACGCTTTCCTACTCTTTAAAGCCACATCTAACAAAAGCCAACATCAAACAATTTTGCCACTTGCTTGTATGCATTAAAAGTGCTAGCGCAGCACAATAAGTTACTGACAGAACAAAAAAGCTTTTTATCTACAAGAAACACAAGAACATATTTTTTCCTGCTATTTCGCTATTTGTGCCTTTGCAACATTTTCAAAACAAATTATTTGTATTTGTCATTTGCTCATTTTAATTAACATTTTATTAGCAAGACGTATTATTTACCACGTATATGCTAGCAAGAGCATATATACAATACGTAGTAGGCTACAGTAGGCTATATGTAACGTTACTACGTACAGTTGCACCTTTCAACCCAAGCGTTACCATCGTAAATTAGACTGCGCAACAATTAAATGTAAGAAAACATCAAATATACGTTAATGTAAACAAAACCATGATCATTATCAACAAACTTACAGTAACATGTAGTGACTTTATATTGGGTTGAGAATATGAGTATACTTGTAGAGCTTTGAAACAATTGTTTATATAAAAATGACTCACTTTACGGTAGCTGAAGAGCAACACGCGTTGAGATATTAAGGTCACTACTGCCATCTTCAGGGCTTTGCTTGAGCTGCAGTGAACCGATCTGCCATAAAAACGCAAAGCGCCGCCTTGAAAAATATCACGTTTATTGTCATAGAAAAATGTTTATTTTACACAGTTCTACACATGCACATCCACACAATAATCCATTTCAGTAAATACAGACCAGCGATTTTTTTTCTCTTTAATTCACAGAACTAGTACAGAAATGCAGACTTGAGCGTTTTTTTAAAGACACCATGAAGGACGCTTACACCGGTTGAATATTAAATCTGAAAGCACTAAAAAAGTCTGAAATCTGTAAATTAAGTATAAACATTTATAAATGATCTAAAAGTGGATTAACGTACAAAAGACGAACAGAGAATTAACATAACTAAACATCCAGTCACAATCGAACACCATTTGTGATCATCATAGAGATATTTCTGTTAAATGAAAATATATTTAATCTCTTTTATTTATTTTAAATCTTTTGGCAAAATGATGCAAGCTTTACAGACAGCTAAACATTTCTATACATTCCTTTTCGTCTATCCAACCATGTTTTTAGTTAAAACCTTTCACGACTTTCTTCAACAAGAAAATTCATCCACCTCAAATAAATGTCACATATTTGTTTTGAAACAAAATACTTAAATATAATACTTGTTTAATTAAATTTTTTTAAACTTTTTTAAAGCATCACGCACAGCATTTACCCTGGATTAAACCATTCAAGAGTGCAATCTAAACCCAACTGGCCACATTATTGTGAGATACTACCAGATGTTGGTTCAACCTCACATTTACAGTTGCAGGACAAGATGTTTTGTGTTAATGCAAGAGAGTTTGCCCTTATGTAAACTACTAGATTATAGCTTGAGACAACTGAGCCATCATAGGTATAGTTTGTCCTGAGGGTATTATTCAACCTGTATCTTATAGCTCAAAAAATATAGCAAGGTCCTATGACGGACCATTACAGGGAGTTTGTGTCTACCAAAGCAAGCAACCTCCTCAGGAAAACCAGCCAATGATAACAGCAGCAAGGATATGTCATATAGGCCTTTAGGATGATGTTCTCATGACCAGGCCGAACAAAGCATGTGTAAACCAGTTTTGAGGAGATACCAAGACACCATCTTTGCCTCAACATCACCCTTATTAACTTTAGAAAGGAACAGGAACACCTTGCATTTAGCAGCACATTACATATTCACACACGTTACGACATTTGTCCCTTTTCAGTTCAAGGGTTGCACGAACATGGATGCAAGGGGACGCACATACACACACGCACATCATTCACCAAAAAACACACGATTGTGCAGTTGAAAGGCAAACACAGAAACTTTCCATTGTATTTTTACGACCTCGGAGTCATTTTCATGATAAACACAGACAAGGTCGATCTTGGAGCAAGCGAGAGAAGGAATACTTGGCAAAGACTGATGTGAGGATTCATCAGATCTTCTGTGGCTAACACGTCATGTCATAGGCTACTTGTTGAGTTGACATGAAGGCCACAGCAGTGTTTAAAAGGATTTGCTCATACTGACTGTACCTGTGGCATTAAACGTTTTGCATCTTGCCTATCTTTCTTAAATCTTCCCAATGGTAATATATTAGAATGAAGTCAAATAAATATGAGTGTGGTCCTTTTGTGTATTGGACTAATGCACTTGTTATGGTCTGGATATTTATAGCAATGGCTTACTGCTATTTCGCTCACTGGTAAAGTCAGGCCATATTTATAAGTGCCCTTTGTAAAAAAAAAAATGTATCACCAAGCTGCTGTTGCTACACCATAACAAACATTTCAAAAATCTGTTCATTTAAGATCCAGCACTTTGATTTGATATATGGATTATATGGAATTATAACGAAAATAATTCATTAAATATTAATGTCTTGGCCCTCAACTATATCACAGTATATATAGACGTTTTTAATCGGACAGTTGATTTCGTCTGAAAATACTGTTTCGTTATGTGTATGTGGGCATGTTAATGTGAAACCAGTTTGGATTTATTTTTTCTGAGAAAAAAATGACTGTAGATTACTGACACATTGGAGGTTGGCAGTTTCCCTTTTCAGAGAGATTTTATGCTTTTGTAGTCATACGAATATTTTTACTTTGAGAACTTTTTGAGCAGTTTCTTCCCTTTAGAAAGCAGTCCTTTTTTCTTTTTAGATGCCAGGTCTCGGGGACCCCTAGCAGGGCTCAGCGGTCTGACTGGACCAACAGGAAGAAAAGGACGCACAGTGGGAGAGGCTGGTCTTCCAGGAGCCGGAGCTGGGACTGTACTCTCCACAGGCACCTGATGAAACATCCACGGGGAGGGAAAATTGTGTAAAAAATATTACACAGCCAGTCTATCATTTGCTTTCTTTACACCTAAAACACAGTCCAAGTTATCACTCACTGACCGAACTCTAAAGAAAGTTACAGTAAATTAACTCCAAATGAACTCTCGCCAAACACCAAATTAAAGTTAAAATTTACAATCACAAAAAGTCCACAAAAGATGCTAACTATCAATGTTTTTTCTCCAGAATGCCATGTGGTAACACATACGTGTAACAGAACTAAAATATGAGGAACATAATCACAATGCGTCAATGTTTTTGTGACAGATGCAGATTCGCTTTCTCACAGAGATTAGCTAATTTCATGTATGATGCAAGTGGCACGGTGACCTCTGCTGTTTGTCACTTATGCAGGGTAAAAATAACAAGACAAACAATATATGATGAAAATTCATAAAGATAATAAAAATACAGTTTCATGGCTATAAATATCATTGCAAAGGTATCTTTGGATTCTGGACCCAATAACTGCATTAGAGCTCTTACCAGCTAAACAGCAAAATATGACACTTTTACCAAAAAATACTTAATAATTTAATTTGACTGTGTTGTTTAAAAGCCAGGACTCCTTAAATTGTAATGCAAGCACCAAAAACAGATTGGAACGCACATGAACTGTATGCGGCAAACATTAGAGAACCAACTGCAGATACCACACCAAAGGTCGGATGCACTGGTGCATGACATGGTTCATGAAAGAAAAATCCTACATAAATTGCAGCTAAGCTGTAAAGATGCACTAAGCGCCTAAAATAGAACAAATGCACACATGAACATAATTACGTTCACATGAAATTAAGAAGCCACTGTATAACAGCGGCCTGATAAAATATTGTATTCTACATAAGGCAGGTTTTCTCCCTCATGTGGGCCAGAGATAACATGACCAGCCAAGTACTAACATTATCTCTGCAACTATTGACAAACACTGTCAAAATAAACTTTTGCATCCACACCAATAGATTTAAAACCAGTGTTTTGTCTGCTAGCGAAAAAACTCTTAGTGCACCTTTAAACAAACCTCAGCTTTGGATGATTGAACACCATTGCCTTTCTCTGTACAAACAATACAGTTCACATTCCCAGAGATATAATTCATTTGTCTGTAAAAAAATGTAAACATCTTTATAAAAGCTCTGCATGAGACTGTTGACTGGTATCCCCAGTAGCTCAATTGAAATTTGTAAGACATACAAGTCTGTTAGGGTGAGAAATGAACAATACTCCTCTGGGTTTGTTTTGTTCAGTGGGGATAAAATAAAATTCCAAAGCTGTGACATTATAAAAAAAAACATTAACACATCAAATATGAGAAGAAAACAACACCACCACCACCACATACACACAAATGAACAGATAGGTCCTCTAAGTGTCCACTAGCAAAAATACAAATCGTTTCAGTTCATATATTTTGATTTATTTTAATCACAGGATGAACGTTTTCATTTGTCTCATTGGAAAAGATGGGATGAGCAATATTAATATGTTCTGCTAATTTATATGATCTGAAAAATAGAGTTTTTGACGATGTGCAATATACAAAAAAGAAACAAAGCCTCTTGATATACAACATTTTGGGTAATGTATTTTACTTTGATATAAAAAGGTATTAGGTCTATTCTGAAAAAACAGGCATGCGTCTCTAAGGATGGCAACCTACGATGGGTTTCCAAATCAGTCTTTTAATAGGGTCACAAATCAAGAGCCACAGACCTTGTGGACTTCACAAAGCATTTCGACTAATGCACACAGTTTCACTTAGCAGGATTTTGTGTTTCAGTGCAAAGATGCTTTATGCTGTTATTCATGGTCCAGTAGCAGGAACAGAATTTGGCCTTTTCCCCCACGGTCCACTGACGACGCTCTACAAACGTTCGCTCTCCTAATACGCACCTCTGTATCTCTACGTTTTGAAATGCTCAGTTTTTAGTGGGCTTTGCTTCTCTCTTTCCTAGGGCAAGAAAGGTTGGACTGGAAACCACCACGGTCACATAACAAAAACGAAAAAACAAACAAGCACGAGAAAAACACAGAGACGGCGAGTGGACCGAAAACTCAAACGGAAGATGAATGAACACGGGGCCTAGCGTTGAGAACGGCGATGATGTACCCGTTTGGCCTCTGGCCGCGGCGCCTTGGCCGGATTTGGCTCGTCCTGACCGTGGTGGGATGTAGTGTCTGTCAGATAGACCTCCACATCATCAGGCACTTCTTCTAGAAAATTGGATGGAACCAGGCCTCGATGTCCGTTGAGCTCACCCTAAAAGAATAAAGCGACGGCATGAAATAATGCTGTGGGCTCAGCGCATAATAGCGTAGGCTGTAAAAACGTACGTAATAGAAGCCGTCTTCATCTATATCTCCAAAAACAGCAATGATGTCGCCAGCACAGAAGGTCAATTCGGCCTGGATCAGAAAGCACATGATCAGCAACTATAAACAAGACCATTCAGCAGATCGAAAGCCTGAGAATGCATAAATACATATATATGAGTGTGGGTGTGTTTAAAGACCTCAACGTCCACATTCGGGGAGCTCTCTCTGGGGTCATAGTCATAGAGGGCTACCATTCTTCTCGTGGCCACCGGGTAGCGACCTTTCCTGCTATGTTCTGTTTTAGAGGAGTAGAGAATCAATTTACTATGTACTGTAAACGGCTGCGTTTGAAAAGCATATAATAGCATGTATCCCACAATGCAATGTGCTTGACTGAGTCCGTGATTTCCAGACGAATGAATGAGCCAAAGTAATATCACAATTTTATAACACACATATGCGATTAAACCAAGACGACAACTGGACACCACTCAGTGAATTCACATTAAAGTTAAATTAATATTAAGTACAATTAAATTAATATGGTCACATGACAATGTAGCATATTACTATTTAAAGTGTTTTGTCTTGCATAACGCATACTGCTTTACACATTATCTTACAATATAACATCTAAAACCAGGAAAAATATAACATCACGTAAGTAAACTTTTTGTAAAAGTTAAGGTTTAGATAAAAATCACTTGCCTATTCTGTCCACGGGTGTGTTAAGAGGGAGAAATCCTTGTTTCATGAGCTGATCCAAGGTCTCATCATCCTCAGCACGGATCTCTGACACCATGTTACAGGGAATGAGTCCAGACCTGCCCCGGATCTCCCCACGATAAAAGCCATCATTATCCTTATCCCCATATATCTAAAACAGACAAAAAAAGATAGGAATGCTGGGACAATAGGATTGAAATGTAAAGCAGATTATGTAACCTCAGCTGAGCTGCACCTTGATGATCTGTCCCTCTTTAAAAGGCAGTTCCTCATCCGCCGCATCAGGGTTAGGGGACATGGACAGAGGGTCATAGTCAAAAAGCGCTACAAAGATTCGAAAGGAATCCTCCTGCTCAGACTCATCGTAGTACGGAGGAGAGCGCCGGCTTCGGTCCCTATAACCATCTAAGATAAGAAACAACATGTCTAAAAACAGATTTAAATTGGCAACATATTACCACAACATAAGCCCATGGGTAGTTGACATGACATTTAAACAGAGACAGTTTATTATTTAACCTGCATATAAGCACATTTTTAAGGGATACTTCACCTAAGAATGAAAATACTTTTATTTACTCACAGTCATGTCATTCGAAAACTGTATGACTTTCTCTCTTCTGTACACAAAAGAAGAAGATATATTACCATGGACCCTATTAACTTCTATTGTAAACTGCAAAAAATGACTAAATGACTAAAAACGTCTACGATTTTCTAGTATAAATATCCAATTTCTTTTCAAATTAAGATACATTTACTTGACAAAGAAAGTGACCTAAGATATTTAGTCTTGTTTTATGAAAGAAATTTAAAACAAGCAAAAACTAAAAAAACTAAATATGCCAATGAAGTAAGAAAAATAAACTTAATCTAAACTTGAACCTACTAATACTTGCTTAATAATAATTTTATATTTTAAATTAATTTAATGTTAATTCATTTTTCTTCTTTTCTTTCATAAAGCAAGACTAAATATCTTTGGTCACTTTCCTTGTCAAGTAAATATATCTTGATTTAAATTTGCACAAAAAAAAGAAAAACTGCTCATTAAGAAATTCATTTTTTTGCAGTGTATTAAAAATATTTTTAAGTAAGCCATGAAAGTTTTAAGCGACATGAGGTTGAATAATTGATGACAGGACTTTTATTTTTGGGTGAACTATCCCTTTAAAAAGAGACAGCATTAAATATTTGTACTTCAAGTCGTCACATTTTAATGTCAATTTTAACCTAAATTGTCAATTACCCACATATCAATGTTTATATAACAATAATTAAAGTTAAAGCTTTACAGACTTCATGATGGTCAACATACTGTACATACATCCAAAGACAGCATACAGTGATCTCATAAGAGCACATTAACAGACATGCAATCCAGACCAACATGATCGAGTCTGTTTTTATAAATCCTATTCATACCTGCACTGTAGACAATCCATTTATTTGCAAAACACGCTCTTGAGTGGGTTGCAGAAAACAGATATTTTTACAGTAATGTGATGACTATGATGCGTGTCACTGTTGCATATGTATGTGCGTGTGCCTGCGTGTGGGCAAATAAATTCCCATATGGCAGCCAATTACAAGCCAAACAATGAGGTTTTTACTGAGAGAGAGAGAAGCAGACACAGTCTGAGCTACTGTAACCATGCAGAGCTCTGGATCTGATAAAGACCCATCAGATGGGACTGATTATTCCTGGATAAACCTACACCTGTTCCTCTTAGTCCCTGTTGCATGTACAGTGCTGTGTTTGACTGTGATTCCAACATGCTAGAGTTGCTAAGATCATACGATTTTTCTGTTCTATGATGTTTGCATTATCTTCCAGTCAGGATGGTGAAATGTAACTCAGTCATTTACAGTTTCCATTGCATTCGTACAACACAAGATGCCGCCCACTTTTACAGTACCATTCAGTCATGCATGGCCAACGTAAAAGTATGGTCGGGTTGAAAACAGAAGGGGTTTGGCAGGCATCCATTAGTGGGTCAGTGCAGGAGGGAGGAGCATTCTTTGTGCAAACACGATGCTATTGGCTATCTCTCAGCCTTCCGTCTTGGTGCAGTCCGGTGTTTCATGCGTTTGGGTTCTCTTTGGCATTACACTTCATTTTGGGGTTTGCTCTAAACACGCTCTGGTGACGCAAGGGAGCTGCAACGTACCATAAGGAGGCCTGCGTCCCCCGTTCCTCCGAGAGGACCATGTCTTGTGACGCGCTACATTGCCATAGTAAACATCCTCCTTGACTGGAGAGAAGTTCCCCTCACTGTTATTCTCAGTGGTTATTTCTGAGGGAAACACCAATCAGAGAGCCATTATTCCACGTGTGAGCTATTCTGACTGAATCTGCAGAGACGTCAACAGGGCGGTGATGTCTAGCTGCTTTGGATATTGTTGTTTAACGCCGCTGACTGTCCCTCAGTGTAGAGATCTGTGGTAAAAGGCAAGCATCTCTGTGCGATGCTTTATGATACAATTTATGTTTCGCAGACTGTTATTGTGTAAATAAGAGACGGTTATACTGAAAACAACAGGATATGGTTATGGCTTAAACACAGGGCGGTGATTGGCACACACTAAGAAGCTTATGGACATTTAACAACTTGAAAGAACAGTTCACCCAAAAATGCACATTTTATCAGTGGTTTCGAAACCATTTTCTTTCTATTGTAGAATACACTTTTTTTTCTGTGTAAAATGAGGGTGAGGACAACAGTCATTTTTGGGTGAACTGCTCCTTTATCACATAATATGTAGAGCGGGACATTTAGGAGGCCACGAAGACAGTTGGCCGACAGAACGGCCTTGGTCACCGCATCCTGTCTCTTTCTATAGGAGCACTGACCAATGGATGGGACGGTGAGGGGTCGACGCTGAGGTTGAGGGCCTCTGTGAGCCGCTTTCCGATTTGATTCCCGATCCGGCTGACTGTTAGATGGATTGCTTCCTCTGGTCTGGAATCAGCAGAGAAACCATATACACGACACATATAGATAACATAACAAACGTTGTGTGGCCCAAAATTAACTTCCGGAGGAAGAAACAAAAACTGTTGTGTAGTTTTAATTTAATTTAATATAATTTAATAAACCATAAAATATTCATTAATATGAATATAAAATAAATTGTGACCAAACACGGACCGGAAGTTAACTTCGAGCCAGGCACGTGCATCAGATGAAACCGTCTATAGATTTAGACAATACTAAAATATTGTGACTTGTGATGCAGTGGATTGTGGGATACCTTAAGTACATTGTGGGAGTTTCTTCGCCTTCCTTCATCATGCATCTCCGAATACAACTCCTCCTCGTCTTCCTCCATGATGTCCGAAAGATCCGAGCCCCGACTGCTCTCGGTCTGGTACTCTTCACTGTGACTGTAATGAGACTGCGAGAGGACGAATGTGAGACAATACAACAACGATAAGCCGAGCTAACTTGACACATCAAAGACAAACAACACCACCACTACAAATGGCCTGTTATTCCTGTTAGTGTCTGGTAAGGCAATCACTTAAACTGCCATACCTGCCTGCCCAGCTCTGAGCCCCTGAGGAAGTCATCCATAGATGCTCCTCTTCTGTGGGCCTGATAGCTTTCCTCATCCTCTTCCTCATCTGAATTTTGAGAGTAAAATCCCTGGCTTCTCCTCTCCATCTAAATATATTAAAGTACTTTCAGAAATCTTAAGAATTGTCGCGTGCTAAAACATAGTGAGCTACCTATAGTGGCATCATAAGCATGTAGAAAGACTTCAGTAGGTTGGTCACTTGACAGATATGTGGATTAGCAAACTTAATATTTCATGAATGAATAATGATAAGTATTGATGAAATTAGCTGGGCAGAAGTATTAGGCCGTTAGCTTATAAACATTGTAAAGGCACAGTTCACCGAAAAATGAAAATTCTTTCATTATTTACTCACCCTCATGTCATTTTAAACCTGTCTGACTTACTTTCTTTATCAGAAAGTTTGAAGAACATTGGTAATCAAACAACACTGGCCCCCACTGACTTCCTTAGTATGGGCACAAAACCACTAAGACATTTCTCTAAATATCTTCTTTCGTGTTCCACAGAAGAAAGAGTCATATACAGGTTTTGAACAAAATGAGGGTGAATAAATGATGACAGAATTTGTATTTTTAAGCGAAGTTTCCCTTTAACTCTGTTGAAATCAATTCCCATTTCTGTCTCTTACAACACAAGCACTATTTCCATGAATCATAAGGTTGCTGCCATTTTAAAGAAACAGTTCACCCAAAAATGAAAAATCTGTCATCATTTACTCACCCTCAAGTTGTTTCAAATCTGCATGAATTTCTTTGTTCTGATAAACAAAGTTAAATATGTTTGGAAGAATGCTTGTAACCAAACAATTCTTGGCCACCATTGACTACCATAGTAGGAAAAACTGCTTAATACATTTCTTTGTTCTGTTGAACACAAAAGAAGATATTTTAAAGAATGAAGAAAAGCAAACAGTTTTGGGGCACTTTTGACTACCATTGTCATTTTTCCTACTATGGTAGTCAATGGTGGCCAAGAACTGTTTGGTTACAAGCACTCTTCCAAATATCTTTCTTTGTGCTCAGAATGACAGAATTTTTATTTTTGGGTAAACCGTCCCTTTAAAACATTCCAAATCAGTCACTTCTGATGTTTTATTTCAGATAAGACGGTGTCTTAGTTGGCAGTAAGCTTACTAGGTTTTGGAACAGAACTAATCTGTCAGTTATGCTAAGGTTAAGCAAGTGTGTCTGGATATCTAATCTACAGTACGTCTATTTATTTTATTTTAAGGATCTTTCTGACAGTTGTAGATTCAACGTGATATACAGAATAAGCTACAATATCGAATAGAAAACATACTATTTTATTTACATTACTTACCCGTCCACTCTCTGCAGCCACTCTCTGGGCTGCCTCTCTGGCAATAGCCTTGGCCACGGTATCAGGAATGAGCGTACCCCTGGGCTGCGGTAAGATCCTTTGAGGTGATGGAGACCGCCGGTTCGGGCAGAGCGGGGCATTCAGGGTGTGTCCATGTGGCAGGCCCGGGGGCATGCCTGATGGGGAGCAGCCGGGCTCCCATGGCTGAGGTGGTCCCGCTCCATAATGAAGCATTCCTGGCCTTGGCTCTTTGGTTTCCAGCTCTCTGGCACTTAGCGGTCTTTGGGATTGGGGAAGGGGGAGCTGTGGAATGTGAGGTTGTGGCATGGGGATGGTTGGCTGGGGTTGGAGCATTGGGAGGGCCGGTTGAGGCTGGGGCATGGGGAGAGAAGGCTGGGGCTGGGGCATAGGGAGGGAAGGTTGGGGCTGGGGCATGGGGAGGGCGGATTGCTGTTGGGGCATCGGAAGGGCTGGTTGTTGCTGGGGCATCGGTAAGGCGAGTTGAGGCATGGAGTGTGGTGGTAAAGATTGGAGGTGTGGTGGAGAGGGCTGTGTAGGATAAGGCATCCTGTGGGGATGCAGCTGAGATGGGGGCTGGTTTGGATGAACAGGAAGTGGCTGGAGATGAATGAGCGGTTGGGCTCCAGGGGGAAGGGGAAAGGGCTGGATTCGGGATAGGTGTGTGGGATGAGGAGGCAAGGTTCGGGAGTGCTGGGGTGGGACAGCGGTCTGGATGTGGTGAGGAAGAGGGAGAGTTTTAGCAAGAGGCACCAGCAGGTGGTTTGGAATGACGGCGACTTGGGAATCGTGAGATTCTCCTTGTGCTGATAAAGTCTTCACGACAACCTCGCGGGCCTCCAAACACTGGAGCCGATTCAGCTCGACTGACACATAGTCTGCCAGCGGATACAACACCTCAGCAATCTGAAAACAGCATCGCACCATTAGGGACATTATTTAATAAAGATTCACTCCAAATTCAAACCTCACTCTCTTAAAACTCTCTCCACTATAAAGAAATAAAACATACTTCCACAAAATCAAAGATGCAGAGCAGCAATACATTGTATGGAGAAAGCAATATAATATTCTAAGTTGAAGTTTAATCATTATGAGGATAGATAGGAACGGCTTAAAAAAGCTTTTATAATAATTTGATTATTAAATGTTTATTTAAAACAAATGATAGATAATGAACCTATTTTTGTATACCATGATGTGCCAAATAATGGAGTCATTTTTAGGTTAGGGTGTTTTTTGATATGCATCAAGTTATTATTTTTTACAATTAATAAAATGTAAAAATACTAATTATAGAATAATGAATCAATTAAATAATAATTGTATTACATACTAAATATATTAATAATACTTTTTTATATATATTATATAATAATATAGTTACAGCAGGGGTTCTCAACCTTTTTAACTCCAAGGCCCCCCACTCACAAAAACTTTCACAAAAATTCCTACACCATAAAATATTTCAGAGCTTGATATTAACTGGAAAAGTGTTTATTCAATATAAAAATGGACAAATAATAAGAAATATCTTGGTTTTTAGTTGTTTTCATAAAATATCTTTATATCATTTGTCTAATTTTAAATTATTAGTCATCCTGAGGCCCCCTTGGAAGTCAGCTGGGGTCCCTTTGTGGGCCACAGCCCCCCTGTTGAGAACCACTGAGTTACAGTATGTAAGCACAATTTTTATTTTTGAACGTTTGTTGGAAGCAACTTCTTAACCTTTGTATTATTATGATATCATTCTAAACAATAAACCACTAATACCTTAAAAAAACTTCTACATTTTATTGATGCCATATCTTCCTCATTATTAAAAAATTTAACCATTATTCAGATATGTTGCATTCAACAAAATGTTTGCAACCACCCCGCTTCACCAACAGAGGTCACAGGTAACACTTTTTGCTAGAATTAGGTCTTGATGAGTAATTACCGTTCTGATATAAATATCACTAGATATGACAGCTGATGCATGCACGTCCTTACCCTCTGACCCTTGGTGCAAACTGCGTAGCCGATGACGTTTGCACCATTGGAGGTTCCCAGAGACGTCAGAGAAGGGGGTTTCCAGTGGACCTGGACGATTCCCGGGGCGTGACCACAATGGACTTGCACTTCCTGAGGAGGCATAGGGGGCCCTGGGAGGGAGGAGATGACTGCGGCAAATTAGTTTTGGTTACACGCCTTGTAATGTATGCATGTTGTTTAGTTAATTTAATGATCTTTCAATCAGTCAATAATCTTTATTGCTGAATAATGGTGTGTGGGCCTAAATGACTTGTGTGTGAGTATTTCAGCTAATAAATTCATCCAATTATCCTCGCAAAATCAATTTCTGTTACACAAGACCTTGAGTTTTATTCACTTCCATTTATTCACACGTGAAAACGGGACAGTGGGAGCCGTTGATGTCATTTATGTGAATTTTATGTTCTGTTAATTTGAATAGCGAAATATGTTTAAGAAAGGGTGGATTTTAATGCCACAGATTGACATACATATTACAAATAATGCAAACTTTTAAGCAGTATGGATAGAAAGTGGAGTAAGTTGTATTTTTTTTACATTTTTAATTTGTTATATTTGATTTAACCAACAATAAGTTATAAAGGTCTAAACACAAGTTATTTTTACAATCAGTATTGTACAATATATATGTATCTGTATTTTATATATGAATTCGATATATTTTCTATATTTCTGTATTGATTTGTTTCTGTTGTTTGTTCTAAATTGCACGTTTTCACATGCTCAACATTAAGAGATGTTTTCACGATAATAATAGGAAAATTACACCATTTGTTTTATAGATTGTGTCTTAGCCAATACATCTTATATTTAACCCATATTAGCAATATTTTAGTAATATATTGAGTTTTACCTGCAGCCTGTGTACAAAACTCCACCCCGGCCTCTCGTTTCTCTCTTTGCTCCAGTGGCATGTGCCAGGGTACCTGGTGGGGTTTGGCTAAGACCTTTACTTTGTATACTGTGGCGGCCTTCAGGTTCACGAAACGCAGTTTGTAAGAGCAAGGCTTTACCACAGCATGCTCCACACCATCTAAGTACACAACATGGGCATAATTACTGTTACTGGGCAGCCATGCGAGTTCAGCAGAGTCCTGCATGATCTCGTCCATTCTCAAGCCGGTGGGGGCCACCACCACATTGCGACCCACCAGCAGAGTGCAGCGCAACTCATCGGAAAGCCCTCTGTCCGTCACGCTCTGCACCGACACGCGATAGGTGCAGGCCACCAGGTCTAGCTTCTCCAGAAGCAGTTTGGTCCTTCCCCCGAAGGGCACGGTGGAACGAACTTCCCCATCCACTACGATATTGTATCCGTTGATATTCCCCCAGCCGAGGGGTACCATTGGCGCTTCCCAGGCCACTATCACACTTCTTGCCAGCTGTTTGATCAGGTTGATTTTCCTGGGGTAAGGCACAATGTCGTCTGCCAACTCCTCACCGTCCAAAGCGCCTGTCCCATTACTGCAGTGGCCAAGCAGGTCACTGCCAAGTCTGTCTAAGGCTCCTCCATCGATGGTAGTTAGACTCAAACAGCTCTGCTCCAGCCGACCCTGTTCCTCTCCTCCTTCTATGGCTAGCTTTTCCTTGTCCTGAACAAACTCCACAAAATTAGAGGGAACCAGGCCACGCTGGCCATCCAACAGCTCACCTGGAAAACAAAAATAGAACAAACTGATGAGATGACTGATTGCTAAGCTGAAAGAGACTCATAGATCTCATTAGATAAGTATAAGTATTTGTAATGCATTTGTAAGCATGTCATTTTAATACATGCTGATGGGGAATGCCAATTGATTCTGTTCACACTGAAAGTCTGTTGCCTATTTTTTAATGTCCTTTAAAAGACTTATTAAAGGTCCAATGTGTATTTTTTTGGAGGATCTATTGACAGAAATGTAATATAATATACATAACTATGAGGTGTATAAAGACCTTACGTAATGAAGTGGCATGTTCTTCTTACCTTAGAATGAGCTATTTATATCTACATACACCGAGGGTCCCCTTACATGGAATTCACCATGTTGTTTCTACAGTAGCCCAAACTTTAGTATTTAACTTTTTTTAAATACATAATCTCCTTCCGCAAAGAAGCGTAAACGTGAAAACATTTTACGCCCATTTCATACCAAACGCGTAAGCAGTGCGTAGGGAGAGCGTTGGCAGCGGGTGTCCATTGTCCTTTCACATCGGCAGCGTATGTAACGCGCACCGCGCTGCCTGTGTACCACGTACAACAATGCAATTTCGCATTGCATTATTCTAAAAACGTCAATGAGCAAATATCTCCTAGAACTTAATCAAAAAGCTTATTTTAGATTGCAGGGGCATCGCTAGACCCCTTTAAATGGGGCATGTTTAAGTTTGAACAATTTAGTTTATTTGTCAGTGTAATCATTTACATTGATAATAGCGGCAAAAACTGATCTACAGTATATGCAATGTAGTAACCTAATTCACTCTTGTTAAAGCGACGCAGTCACGCACTTTAACCGGTCCGAAAACACAAACTCGTGCCATACTTTTGCGCAGAAATCCATGTCCATGCACGCCTGTGTGTTTCCTTGCAACAACTGCAGCACGCAGGCGCACAAGGGTGATGACACGCGACTGAGGTTGGCTATGAAAACATGACGAAACTAAAGTAAGTTTCTAAATAATATCTATCATCTTAGTTGACTCGATCATTAATAGCCACAGGACATCATAATTTGTTTCTGCGAAGCAGAGAAATGGAAGCAGAAAGGAGATATGGTGAGTTTGAGGGAGGTAAGACTTGATAAACAAACTACTGTACATCCCCAGCCAGTCAGGTCTCAGACATAAACGTACAAGGAAAATGTCTCAGGAAAACCTTTAAGTCTGTAAAATTGCACTGTTGCTTGGAAAAGCATTTGTGTTCTGTACTTTCAGAAATGAAATTAATATTTAATTTACTAGCTTTAGTTTAGGACATTACATAAAAAGTTGGCAGTACCTATGGCTGAAATAACTATGTGCTATTATAGGCAGTGCAGTTTAATGCAGTACAGCTTTTTTACTCTGTTTGGACTTGGCTTAGCCTGTGAAACCAGAAAATATTGTTTTTTAATACATTCTTTATATCAGTTGGAGCCATAAAACGACAGGTTTCTTGAAATATTGTCATTGTAAATTCTTAATAAAAGTTAATAAAGTTTATGTTAAGTATGTTGAAGATACTGAAATATTTTTTTACCTCCCCCAGTATTGTTACACTGTATCAATAGTGGTTTAAGCAAGGTTAGTTTGTATAGTGCATTGTGTTGCATACTTCTTGCACACAGCAGGATTTTAAGAAAAAAGTGATAGAAAAAGTAATGGGGGCCTGTGCCCCAGTAGAGCTTTAGGTCTAGCAACGCCCCTGGTAGATTGTATAACTTTTAATTGTTTTATCCGCTTGTTTTATGCTATTTTAGATCCAAGTAGTACAAGTTATAAAAAAAAAGCCATCGTCCTTTGAAGGATTCGAATCAAGTCACTAAAGGGTTTACTCACCATAGGAGAGAGTGACTGCTTGTGATGCGATCGCTTTCCTCTTACACATACGCAATATAAGCTTATAACATGATTCCATGTAGCTTAATCTGTTTTTTAGAAGGTTATGATGACAGTGGGGTTCAGACTGTCACAGAACACTGACAGCGTAATGTGATCATTTTTCCCTCATTTATTTGCAATATAAGCATAACATTTAAGATATACTTGTATTATAAATCCTTTAAATGTTGTGGTTTTGGCCAAAAAACTCTTTTTGGAAGTCATGGCAACTGTTAAAAACACATTAGACACCACTTTCATGCTTTAAAGGTAGAAGTGTTACTTTTTCCTGTCAATCCATCTGAATTTTGACCATAAAGAGTGCACTGTCGCTTTAATTCAGCGTGAGCAGTGCAGCAAAAAATAGACTCGGCTATTAAATGAATGCCGCTCTGCTGCTTATGCGCCACTTCTGCTGCGCGAGCACGCGCTGTTTACATGGGCAGTATGCTTTCACCTGTTAACATGGGCGCCGAAAACATTACGCACTGCTTATGTGTGCGGTGTGAAACGGGCGTTAGTTCTGTGTCGGCCACAGTAGTGCTTCAAAAAGGAGGGGGATGGAGTGAGTCTTTGGTTGCAATTTCGCAAACCTCACCATTGGTGCCGCTAAATTTCATACACTGGACCTTTAAAACTTAAAAAGACTTCAAAACACTTTAAATGACTTAAGACAAATTTTTTCACTTTAAAACTCAATTTTTAGAGTGTGAAGATTCCTTAAAGTCCTTGTGAACCGAAAGTTGCGATCGTTTTTACTTCCGTATTTTGACGCATTTCCGAGTGAAATGGAATTTCTAATGAGAAAAATAGTGGCTGTGGCTTTCGTCTTTCTCTGCAATTTGATTGGATGTATAAAAACAGCCGTTGCATTTTGAAATGGAACTGGGAGCAGACTGACAGTTGAAGGGGAGGAGTTAATGGATGCTCCGCCCAAGCCGTCTAACATACGTCATTTAAGATGGATTGTCAATACAGGAAGGAAGTGCATTTTCAGATTTTAACTGAAGATTATGAGGGCACACGAATTTTAAAAAGAGAATGACCCACATTGACAAAATATTTACAAAAAACGCTGCAATATTTCACTGGGACTTTAAAATACTTCTTAAATAAGCATTTAATGTAAACTCATAACCCTTTCACACAAATGGAGGTCACCTGAATAGACAGCTATTCAAAAAGCCATTTCTTGCCCTAAGAGCAATAAAAACTAATTTCAATGCTAGAAATGGTTAATTTAGACTTTTTACACTTCTGAAATCAGCTGTTTACCTTCATAAAAACCATCATCGTCCATGACCCCATAGACGTACAAATACTTCCCTGCCACAAGGGGGAGCTCTGCTTCTGGATGCTCATTAGGTCCATCATAGGGATTATAACTAAACCAAAAAAGAGAGAGGAGAAACACTTGCACTTCCGTTTCAAATCTACTAGGCTTGAAAATCATGTGATAATAAGTTCATTTGAATTTTACCTGTAACGAGCAGTGCAGAGACGGACCTGTCCTGTGTATCTTGACTTGGACTTGGCCTTGCGAGCTGGCCTCACTTCACTATCCATCTATAGACAAATGAAAATCAGCTGGCACATGATCTTACCTTATTCAGTCTCAAAGCTGTAGGCTACATAAGAGCATGAATGCATTATGACAGTGTTTATCATTACATAACATTCCAGATATACTGTAGTCCTGTCACTAATGTACACAGTGCACGCATTCATGGGTGAATTGTCTCATGTATGAGCGGAATGATTACTGCCTATTTGCACTGGTGTCAATCAAATAACCAGGGGAAAATTTACATTTTTCTAAATTAAATTTCAGTTAGAGCCTTAAAGCCCACTATATGACTTTCCTTGCTAAAGAATCAGACATTATCTTTTACCTAAACATCTGATATGAGGTCATTTATAAATCAAATTTTAGAGAAAAGGTATAAAAGCATGAAATGGAATTTGCTCACGGCAAAACAATAAGCTTGTTTGCTCCGTATCGGCTTCAGCATCTCTTGTTCCATATCTGCTATGATTAACTTGTGTGCAACAGAGACATGTGATTGGCTGAGGGAAACAGACCTCTGAGGAGGGGGCTTGCATGGGGCTGCTGGCGCAATTCTGGGTGTGGACTCTGTGACTCATAAACTTGGTGGGTGTGACGGACAGCTTCTCTGGGTTGTCTCTGTTGTTTTGCTGTACTACGGGCAGTTCTGACACCAGTGGGGATCCGTCGGATCTCTCATCACCTGCAAGCATGAGTTATAGTAGAAATCAATAACAAAGCAATCAAGGAAAATTTAAATTATAGGCTTGAAAGATATAAATTCAATTGCCAATTACTATCAGACTGTGACAAAATGTGAATTTCCACATTACTGAAATATATAGGTGGATCATGGAAGAATGATATGATCAGGTGCTTACTGGGTGATTTGACACTAACACTAAATTGTGGTTACATTTTTATAATAATACATAGTATTTGCTTTGTATTTTGTGTAAGTATTATTTGTATTTATTCACAGTGATTACAACAATTATCCATGACAAAGACATCAGAACCATCCAAGAATAAAATACACATCCAACTGTTTGAAAAACTCACTTTTATCTGCCTGTCGCTGCAGGCTTTCATAAACGCCGCTGACGTTTTGCTCTTGTGAGTCAGTGTTGAGTTTCTCCTCCCTGTCTGAGCCCAGTTGATATTTCTCCAGCTCTTTTGACAAAATATTACACTGTTCACTCTGTGTCCGACATTTCTGTTCTAAGTCATGAACCTTGACCTTTGAGGGTCGGAAAAATATAAACACCAAGAAATGTATAAATGATGAAATCATGTAGCATATACCAATACCAAACCCACTTGAAGCAATAGTATGATCATTTCATTCTTATCATTCAATGCACAAAGCCAAAGAAGTTGGTTATTAAATATGTCATCATTTACTCACCCTCTTGTCATTTCAAACATGCATGACTTTCTTTCTTCCGCAGAAGACAAAAGAAGATATTTTGAGAAGAAACAGCGATGGCACCCATTCACTTGCAATGGTTTTGTTCCATACAATAGAAGTGAAAGGGTGCAGGTGCTGTTCGGTTACCAACTTTCTTCAAAATATCTTTTGTGTTCTGCAGGAAAAAGAAAGTCATACAGGTTTGAAATGACAAGAGGGTGAATAAATGATGACAGAATTTTCATTTTTGGGTGAACTATCCCTTTAAATAAAGTGGAAAAAGCATTAGAGGTTCATAAAAAAATTAACAAAAATACCTGATGCAAGCCTGTCGCAGAAAACTTATTCAAACTGACACTCAATAATGAGATGATGGTTGTTTTAGAAGTTATGCACATTAATTCAATGTTTGTTTGCCAGCCTTGTATGCCAGAAAATACCGACAAGAAAGGTCATAATTCTTCTGTATGAGTGTGTACCTGCATTTTGTCCTGCATTATGACTCTGTTTAAACACAAAAATAAAATATAAAAATAAGACAAAATGACAAGGGTCAGGGATGAAAATAACACAAAATAATCAAACATTTCATGTGTAAAACGAAACAAAATCACTGGGTTTTAATAAAACAATATTACAAAAAGATGCAAAAATTATAACTAAGAAAAAGAAAAGTAAAAAGTAAAAGAAAAGTAAGAAGTAAACGTAAGGTTGTCAGAGTAGCTAAACCCTCAGACATGATGTCAGACAGATAAAGGACCCCGACAGGCTGCACCAGTCCTTTCTGCACTTATCAGATAATTTAGGTAGACGTCTCCTTTCTGCTTAAAATGCAGACCTGGCTTACCAAGTCAGCAATGTAAATTAGGTCTTTCATAGAAAAAAGTCAAAAGAAAAAGCAAGCAGATTTACCTCTAGTAAATGCACCACTTCATCTCGCTCTTTCTCAGCTTCAACCTGAACCTGAAAATAAGAGATAGCACATTTATTTATTCACGTACGAAAGCAAACCTGGATTAACTCGAAACCCGGCGAGTAACTGCGATGTCAGCAGAACGTTACAATCTCACACTGATTCTCAAAGAATGATTTATGCCAAGATTTGGTTGGCAAAGCTACTGGGGTTAATTTTAAACCCAGATTTGCTTTATTGATCCCAGAAAGAAATTTCAGCATCTGAAGGGCAAAACTGTGAGTCACAGTTTTGAGCGCTAATAACAGTTTGACTCATAAATGAATAAAATGACAGTGAAAAGTGTTTGTTTGTAAGCAAGTAAGAAAAGACAGACTGTGATTGCTATTCTCGCTGCATTAGCGAGAAATCCGTCTGTATATGCCAGTGTGTGTGCACTGTGCTGTATGTTAGCGAGGTAAAAGCTCAGTTGAGAACCCCTCCCCAGGGACCTGCAGTGATGCTGTGTCTGCTGTCGGCTTTAATTGCTTTGTTTGCCTGTCGCTGCTCCTTCCTGAAAGGACGCAGACACAAAGAAAAGCAAACAGGTCTGCAGCCATGATCTTATTATATGTTTGCTCTGATTCTATGTATTGAAGCTCCGCTATTAATGGTTTTTAATGAATGGGTTTTAATATCACGGCTATTGCCTATACTGGTATATTGTGACGTGATGTAGAATTTGTGCTAGTGTGAATTTATTAAAGGTGCTGTGTGTGATTTTTTGGAGGATCTATTGACAGAAATGCAATATAATACACATAACTATGTCTTCAGATGTGTATAAAGACCTTACATAATGAAGCGTTATGTTTTTATTACCTTAGAATGAGTTATTTCTATCTACATACTGTACACCGCATGTCCCCTTACATGGAATTCGCCATGTTGTTTCAACACTAGCCCTTAACGGACAAAACTGCTCTACAGAGCACGTTTCGTAAATACGTTATTTCCTTCGTCAAAGAAGTGACATCATCTTAGGCCGTGTTCTTTTTCTGCAGCTCAGTGCGTCTTTTGAAGTTAAACTTTTCTGAAAAAAAGCCCTACATCAAGCTCCTTTTTCACAGCTAACCAATGACAGAGACCTGTCATTTCCATAACAACATGCGAGGAACGTGATTGGTCAAGAAGTCTCAAGCTCGAAAAAATAAAATGGCAGCCGAAACGCCCGTTGGAGCATAGTTTTGTATAAATGTAAGTTTAATTTTCACTTTCAACAACTTCTGATTGCATTTTTAGATGCATTCTGATTGCTCTGAAGTCATGGCGTTCGGCTGCTATTTGTAACCAACCGCTGCCAGCGTTTTGTTTTACTAAAAAAGCGACTTTTTCTTGTCAAAAAAAGAAGTCAAGTCTGAACACGGCCTTAGTCCTGTGTCAGCCACCGTAGTGCTTCGCAACCTCACCGCTAGATGCCGCTAAATTCCATACACAGGAGCAAAAATATATGTTTGTGTGCGTGTGACAGAGTTCATTGCCTTCTGTAGAAGGTTGATCTCCTGCTGTCTGGAGTTGAGGAAAGCCAGGGCCTTCTCATGCTCTGCTTCTAGTTGCTGCCGCCTGTCCGCAGCCTCTCGCATATGCTTAGACCAACGGAGATATAAAGAGAGAGCGAGAGAGAGATCAATCACAATACAAAGAAACAAGTCTTATAAATATACACATAAATACACATACTGTATATAAAATGTAGATCTTTAATTGAAGAAACTCTGGAAGCATCCGATAATAAATGTAACAAAACTCTTAAAATTCTTAAATATCAATCTTACAAATCATTATAGAAGAGAGATTAGGGAAACATACATTTTATTGCAACGGTTTCACTGAATGATAACAGCGGCAACACTGAGAATACGTCAGACATTGATTAAAAAAACGAAATCACCATCTCCAGCGAACTCTCTGTGGCCAGAATTCCAGTTCGACATCTCCTTTATTCTGTATGTAGTTAAACTAGACAAAAGCTAGATCGAGGCATCTGATGTTTTGTAGCTTGTGCTCAGAATATTAAAGAAGTTTATAAGATGTATGATATATCTCTATTTCTACCACTGTCTTTGTCAGTAAGAAACAAAACAAAGATTATGTTAGGAGAATTTCTTAACAAGATAAGAGACAATCTTCATATTATACATAAAACAGAAAACCTTCATTTTTACTTGTTTTATTGCTGCAATACTACACGTGTCATCTCTTCTCTTCATTTATCACAAAGTCAATAATGAGGAATGCATATGATGAATGCATACTTCTCGTCTCAAAGATGAGGAGTCGATTACTTGTTATGAGAGCTTCCGCCTCCCCGAGACACGACACGAAACGTCAATAAAACAAAAAGGGACGTAAGACTTTTCAAATAAACAATGAGTCATTAACAGCATGCTGCTCCCGAAACAAGTCCTATAAATGAAACTCTTTTTAGAGTTTAGAGCAAGACTCCAGGATTATCTATGAAAGGAATATTTCAATTCAAGCCAAAAAGATTTCAATACAGATTCCGCAGACACAAAAATGAGGAAGAAATAAATGAATTATTCAACTAAATTTGCCTTCTCAATCATCTAAACTTCCTACAACTATTATGACCATGTTCTTTGTAATACTGCAATATTCTTGTACATTTAAACACAAAAAGCTTATAAATAATAAAAATGGAAACATGTGATAGTGATTAAGACTTCCTTACCTTAAGGACCTGCTCAAGATTCTCCAGTTTGTCTTGCAGCTGAGCCTTCTCCTGCCTGGCCAAGTCTCTCTCTTGACTCACACAACCAAAAGTCTTTCTGAGCTGATCATAGTCCAACTTTACCTACACATGAAAGAGAGGAATTCAACTAGTTTGATCCAGCTAAACAGAACTGTTACTTCAACAAAGAACTGCAGTGCTATTGGCCAGACATCAGGCCTTGGACATTTAATTATGCCTACAACAAAAAATACAATAGCTGACTCGGCATTAGTGCTCGGATACATTTTACAAAAGACCACAATAACTTACTGTACAGTGAGTGTAGGTCTAAGCAATATTTTTTGAAACACCATTCATCTCTTTGATAGATTATTTCTGTACTTTCTTTCACTCTCATTATGATGCAGAGTTTCTTTGTAAGACCTAAAGCATACCGTAACTCTGCGGTATGTCGCCATATAATAAAAAATTCAGAAGATTTGTTTCCAAGGCAACAGTTCCATAAATAAAGTGCTCAGAAATACGTTTGACTTTTACGTTGACTCATAATGTTGGCAAAGCTGAAAAGAAACACAAGCAATCGCCTAATGAGTGCAGACAGAGGTTAACCCAGGACAGGGGCGAATACGAATTGGATCCACCAATCAAAATACACCACAAAATATATCACATGGAGGCAACATCACTTTGACACATGCTCATACTTTCATTCATTTATTAGGCTGCATCTCTTCAGGCTCGGAGAAACGGGGCAGTTGATTCACATCCCGTATCGATCTAAGATTTGTATACGAGACAGCGGACGCCAATGCTGACCCATCCCATTCGCGGTTATTTATCTGCCCTCCCTGGTCTTGTTAGCACCTCGGCAAGCACAGAATGCTAGTAGGAAATGAGGAGTTGATCATTGAAGGAGCAGGAATGAAGGCGGGCGGAACTACCTGATTAAACAGAAGACATTTTATCTCAGGCGTTTGTCTGGGGTTGTGACAGATGGCCCCCTTTTGCTGTTAGAGCAAAGGAGCAGAGTGTGGATCACTCGGAGAGAGACTGCCAAACCGGGTCGTGACCGCTTGGCAAGACGCACCAGTGAAAATGACACTATTAACACAATGAGCACCACTCTCAGCAGTCCTGTGTTAGCACCATATTCACTCTCCCAGCAGAGCATTCATGTATGAGGATGAGAGATCGGTTACAGTACTTACACTGATACCCTTCCCTTTATTTGGGATTCACCGGATTTCCATCACAATACGATTGAGCATCACTGAACTACATTTTTTTTTTCACATCTGCATGTTCTGCATTAAGGCAAGTCTCACAAAGCAGGACGTTTGACCACTGACATGAAGTCTGATCCACTTCTCAGCTTGTTCTAACCTTCACTCTAAAAAATGCTGGGTTATTTTCAACCCAGCATTGGGTCAAATAGGTACAAACCCAGTCTTTGGGTTAACTTAACCCAGAAAATGGCTTATATTTGACTCAACAATTTGGGGTGAAACAACTCAGCATGGGTTCACTTTAGGGCTGCCAAACAATTAATCGCGATTAATCGCATCCAAAAGAAAAGTTTGTTTACATAATATATGTCTGTGAACTGTGCATATTAATTTTGTATTTATACAACATACATATACATGAATATATTTATGAAAAATAAAATATTTAAATGAATGAACATTTACTGTATATGTAATTTAAATTATTGGTAAATATAAATAATTTTCCAAAATTTTGTTTACATATACAAAATTAATATTGACAGTATTGTGTAAACACAAACCTTTATTCTGAATGCGATTAATTGTGATAAATCATTTGACATCCCTAGTTAATTTACAACCCAATCGTCCCTTTTTGACCCAACGATGTGTTGAAAAAAAACAGCATTTTTGGGTGTTATTCTGACAACTTTTTAAAAAATCTGAATGTAATGACCAATCAATTTGTATGGATTTCACAATCCATGTGCACAGTTATACAGAAAACACACTGTAAAATGTGGGTAGACTTTGTAATATTTTACTTTTGTAATCTAACCAAAAACATAATTTGACCATAACTCAAAAACTAGAATACAAAATAATAGAGATATGCAAATCTGCTTGTGTATTCATGCATTTCACATGACGTCACACAGTGGTGCGGCTGCCATTTGTAGGACCGTACAGCAACATATGTCTATCTGTGATAACAGCGAATCTCAAAGAAATGGATTCATGTTTTACAATATCCTTGTAGTACGGACCCTGTGAGGTCCCTGTTGGAGGAAAAAAACAGTTTTGTTATTTGTTCCCTCGGTTAATTTCTGAAATCTGTAACGTTACCCACAAATTCATAAACCCCGCTCACGCTTTTGATTCCTTACAAATGAAATTTCAGGACCAGTTTGTTTAGGATGTTTATGTAAAAATAAAGCATTCATTTACTTTACAGAAAGTTATGAAACATTTTTAACACACTTTAAAGTAAAATCTAATATCAACAATAATTAATAAATACTGTGGACTTATTATGATTTTTGCCATAATCGCGCAGGCCTTAACGGGAATTTATGTGTATTTTGTGTGCTTTTCTATTCTTTAAAAAAATGGCGAGAACAGATTAGCCTACGGGTTTCTTTTTAATATATTTAATTTCACATGGGCTTTGCTGTGTGGAGAACATGATTGCAAATAAAACATGTTACAATAAAAAGCAGAAAATCTAAAAGCCAGTGGACAAAAAAAAGTTATCATGCATCTGCTAAATTCGGGGTTGCGCTTGCAGTCTTTCTGATTATAAAATTTCATGAACATAAGGCGAAATCCCCATTCCGTTAACAAATGGTTTTAATTAATAAACAGGGAATTAGTAGAATATTGACATCGTTAATTATAAAATGTTCTTTCGCAAAATAAACATTTCTTTAATCTAGTTTCTATAAATTCTCATTTCTATAATCAATTTCTATAAATGTAATATACAACATTTTAAAATTGGGGTGTAGCCTAGTTTGCAAAACTGTGGGAATGGAAGGCGTGAGCACAGTTTATGTATTTGTGGTACGGATTTCAAATATGAATGGTACCACTTACAAAACTGAGGGCACGGATTGGAAACTCGTGGGTACGGTTTATTAATCTGTGGACATGATTTGTTAAACAGAGTGAAAGAATTAGCCACGGATCTGCGTGTCCTCATAGGCTCTGTAATATGGAGAGGCTGCGTAGGTCCTCAAGATGGCGCCCACAACAAAAACAGGGTATCTGCAGGTTTCTGAGAGTTAGATTTAAGACTTTTTAAGACCTTTTTAAAACCGTGCAGAATGAAATTTAAGACCAATTTCATAGCAACAAATTTGCACTTCCCCATGGCTAAAGCTCCAACTTTTCTCCATGTGGTAATGTCCACTCACCTAACGAACCCCCCGCGAATGTGTTATTTGTTAGTTGGTTCCGCCTATTTTGTTCTGTGTGACAAATAGACGTACATGATTTTAAAACGAAAATAAAATCTTCTTTACAGTGTCGGTTCGACTGCATTTCTAAGACCTTGGAAACGCGGATTTAAGACATTTTAATGCTAATTAAGGCCTTATTTTGACATTATGGAATTTAAGACTTAAGACATTTTAAGGATCCGCGGACACCCTGAAATAGGTCACATGTCCGAAACCCATGAGTGTCTCAATCCACACATTAAACTTCTGAATTTTTTTTAAATTATATTTATGGGCTTTTTAGGCCTTTATTATGACAGGCCAGTATAGAGCTGACAAGAAAGTGTTGGGTGGGGAATGGGATCGGCAAAGGACCCACCAAGACGGGAACCGAACTCAGGTCGCACTGGTGCTAAATGTCAGCACACTAACCATGAGGCTATTGTCGCTGACATAGATTTTGTAATTAGATTATAAAATCTTGTCAAACCTTGAAAAATCCAAACAAGTAGTTTTATTTCCTTTACAGATCTCAGAATATCAACCTCGCATCCTCAAAACCCAACTTTGTTTCCGTGTGTAATGATAGTAACCAATCCTTTTTTTTAGTATGCAATATGCATCAGATGGTCAGTGATCAGACTAGGGCTCGTTCCATCTGAAGGCTAAAATACACTACAAGACTTTTGCTCAGATTTTGCCAAGATTTTCAGTCTGGACAGTCTGCAGATTTGATCAGTTAGTGTGTTTCTATCTGAAACTTTCAAAACGTCTGCAAGTGTATGATGTCTAGTTTAAAAAAAATCTGTTCAGGTTTTTAAAGTCTTGTAGTGTATTCCAGCCATGAGGCGTAAATTACATGGATGATCATTTCAAACGATAATAAATGCACACAGGCAAAAGCCTATCCACTTTTACTGGGCCAAATTTGGTCAAAACAAGGCGGATATATTGAACACCGACAGGAATGGTTTAAGATCAATACTGTGGATGAGATGCAGAGAACAGCCCCTGAGGCACGTGTTCCCTGAAGAGTTGCGTAATGAGCAGCCATTGATCTGACGAGCTCAGCTGGCGTGTGATGATGACCGCCTCTTACCTTCTCGTATTGCGAGGCCTTCAGGATGTGACCGAGCAGCTCACGATTGAGCCGTTTTCTCTCCAGCAAAGCATCCTTAAGCTCGTTCTTCTGCAATGAGGAAAGAATAATAATAGTATAATACAGATGTCAGATTTCATTTAATAAGCAAAAACTAACAAAAGGAATCAGATTTATCAAAATTACTGAAAGTTAGAAAGTGAGACTTGTCATCAATGAAAATGTAACAAACTCAACATTTCAAAAATAGACAAAGCTAAATTTCTGACATACAGTAGGAAACGCACTTTAGAAAGCACAGTTCCTTTTAAATCCCCAAGATACGGTAGGATTCATAAATGCACAAGAACAAACTCAAAAAGCTGAGAAAGCTGTTTCAGATCCTGAATGTTGACTGCTTAAGAGAGCTGTCAATCTCTGTCATTTCTCAAAGTGTCACACCCTGTATGAACTCTGTGTGGGTCTCTGACTAAGCATCCCGTCCTGTCCTGATTGACTCACATGTCACAGCGTATCAGATGGCAGGTTTGCACTATGGCATCTTAAGGACCGTTTGAACTTTCTTGTCATAAACCTTGTCTGTCCACCACAATGTCGCCACACCTGACAGCTACTTTATAACAGAATAAAGTACAACATTTCCTCATATACATACGGGAACATTTTAGCTATCATGTTCTATTACCTCATATGAAAGGACGTTTTTTAACCTCTGCTCAGGAGACCTTTACGAGACTGACAGCACGGCTACATTTTTACACAGAGAGCAAAAGATGTTCAGTAATGTGCTCAGTCATGAACGATTAAACAAAGCTTTAATATGGCAAAGATTAGACCGTCAAGGGATTATCAACTGAAACTGAAGATTCACATCTAAAAATTTTACGTCTGTTTCCATGGATGGATCAGGCAGCATGAGACGGTCTGGGGGGCACGATCTGTTTGGTGAAAAGCATTCTTCCAAATATCTTTCTCTGTGTTCATCAGAACAAAGATGTTTATACAGATTTGGAACAACTCGAAGGTGAGTAAATTATGACAGAATTTTCATTTTTGGTTGAAGTATCCCTTTAAGCAGAGAGGGAAAGAGTGCCACGAGGAAGACAAATTTGAGCAGACTTGGCTGCCCAAACTCCACCCTTCAGTTTGGCCCGTGGTACTACAGCTGCTCAGAAAAGCTTTGCTCATCCTTCCACAACATGCACTGAGACAAGACTCTTTACATGGCCGACCACTGCGGCATTGTGGATGTATATGAGGCGTGTGGGAGTTGTTATACAACCACAGACACAAAACAGAAAAACGAGAGACTGCGAGATTCAATACATTTCAGTAACATTTAAGGCCGAAAGAAAAAAATATTTAAACATATATGATGTTTGCATTACTTCCCTTTACAAAAAAAGTTTGAACACCACTGCGTATGTACATGAAATATATACAGTATTAACTACTGTTAATACTGAAATGAATAGTTTAGCTAAAAATGAAAATGACAACATTGTTTACTTATTTCCTCATTTCATTTGGTTTCCAGGAAACACAACAGGAGCGGTGAGATTGCGACTCACTCCACCCCTCCCTTTTGAAGCACTACGTGTGCTGACGCAGAACTAAGATGTCGTCACGTTTAAGCTTCTTTGCCGAAGGACATACTGTATGTATGAAACGTGCTCTGTAAGGCCGTGTTCACACTTGACTTCTTTTTTGAAGCTGCCAGCGTTTGTTTTACATTATAATCCTGTGGAGTAAACTGTGTTTTCCAAAAAAAACCACGTGCTTTTTTAAACGCCACCGCCTGCGTCTTTTTCTGCAGCTCCGAGCGCCTTTTTAAGTTGAAAAAAGTTCAAAAAAAGTTCAAAAGTTCTCGAGTAGCGAGACCTGTCATTTCCATAACAACATGCGAGGAAGGTGATTGGTCGAGCAGGATCCTTCTCAAAAAAAAAAAAAGGCGGCCGAAGCGCTGCTTTGAACATAATTTGTATATCAATTAAAGTTTATTTTTCACCTTTAATTAACTTTCGATTGCATTTCTAGCGAGAAATTAGTATTGTTGTTTTAAAATATGCGGTTGGTTTTTGCAAAGACGGTCCCTGTAATTCAAATAGACTTCCGTTACTCTGCCTATATGAATCCTGTGTGCTGAGCTGCCCTCATGCACAAATGCTGCCAGCTTTTCTTTTTTACTAAAAAAGCGCTCGTCAACTTTTTCTTGTCAAAAAAGATGTCATGGCCTAAAGCAGTTTCTCTGTTTATAAGGAAAATTCCATGCAAGGGCACCCGCGGTGTAGATAGAAATAGTTCATTCTAATGTAATTAAAACATAATGGTTCATTATTACGTAAGGTCTTTATACCTCTGAAGACATAACTATGTATATTATATTGTATTTCTGTCAGAGATCTTCCAAAAACACACATTGGACCTTTAAAAAGTATTTTCATAGTGTTTAACAGTTCGTAGTGGGTTAAACTGCAAAAAAACAGACTCACACAAAAGAAATCACAGGACTAGGCTAGATTTTATGACTTCTAAAGATGCACGACGAATTTAGGTCATTATTCACTGATAATCCCTCCTTCATGTTAGCTTTTTCAGTCTATTCCTCACACAAAGCTTATGGCTTCATAAGATTTTAAATATATTTTACAAGTCATATAGACTACCTCCAGCCTGTACCTGCAACAAACAAATTCTGAGCCTCTGATCCTGCTGTGAAAGCAGAGAGATGCTCTCCCACCGAGAGCAAGTGGTTGCCATGACAGCTACAGAGGTCGGAATAGAGACAGCATCCTTCTCAAGACTGTCAGGATGCAGTCACTGCGCTAATGTATATACAGAATTTCTTACTCATGGAAATAAAGTTAAACAGATTTGATCTTAAAGTGATCAAAGTTTAAAGTGTCATTTCAAACCTGCATGACTTTCTTTCTTCTGTAGAACACAAAAAAGATATTTTGAATATCTATTCACGGACACAAAACCAATGCAAGTGAATAAGTCATGCAGGTTTGAAATGACAAGAGAGTGAGTAAATGATGACAGAATTGTCATTTTTGGGTGAACTATCACTTGTCTAAATCTAAGTCTAAGTCTTTAATGAGGTGGTGTGCTGTAGCTTCATTCATATGAACTGTGGGGACATGGTGGATGTTTTGAGATGGGATTATTTACAAGTTATAGAAATAAAACCAAATCTAAAAAGCTCTGTGTTTGTCATGTAGTGCAGCGGCTTTATCTTCTGCAGCTCAAAGTTCTCCAAGACATCCTTAACGTCACAATTCGGTTTATAATGTGACAGTTTGTTTAAGTATATGAAATAATTGAAGTCAATTCAAATGTATCCAGATGTTAAATCTAAAGAATTTTTACATTAGGTTTAAAACTAGAAATGATAAATGGTATTTTGCAAGGCTATAAACATATATTATGGCTGTGGTACTTGAGACAGAGGTGGAAAAATATTATTTTTTAAAGGTGAAGTAAAAAATAAAATAATTTGATTTAAAAATATGTAATATTAAATACTTAAAAAATAAGCTCTGTGTAACTTTTTATTTAAAATAAACAAATGGTGCATAAAAGATCAGTGTTCAAAACTGTCTCTGTACCTTACTCGAAATCAGAACGGTAAGCTTATAATAATGATTTATAAGTTGAGCTGTCAGGTACGATTTTGCGGGAAATGTCATCTAACGGGATAAGCAACGAGCTGTTTCCGAGCTGTCTGAAATTGTAAAAAATATTTTTGCTGAGCATTCCAATGTGTTGTTTGCTAAAACTGCATAATCAACCAGCAAGTGCAGAACTCAAATGGAAACTATAGACGAGAAATAACATTGCAATGAGTTAACATTGTGCAGCTTATACTTACCAAGGTCTTACATGCTATTGTCTTGTTTTTAACTTCTCTCTCAAGTATATGACACCTTTTCCTCCGCTCGTTGACCTCAGACTCCTGTAAAGATGTAGAAGAACAAAATTTAGCAGACTGTTCTATTCATCACAAACTTGTCTTCATGTCAAATAAAACCTGAAACATTTCAAAGGAATGTAAGATGTGCAGAGGATACTCTCTCCTCTCATTGGCTGCGAATGCTAAGCAGAAGCTGCTCTTACGTGACGAATACATCACATCCTCAGAAACCGACTGGCAGCTTATTAAGCCAATCCCAATACAGTTAGCCCAGAGGGCCTTAGTGCAGTATTACATCAAGGACAGTGTCAGACGGGCATTTAGCATGAAGAATGCATTTTGGTGTCCCATATAAAAGGTCTGTGTGTGTGTGTGTAAGGGTGTATGTGGGTGACTCCGAACATTGAAGGTTTAAAAGCAGCGATGCGTAGCGTTAGGGCCCCTGAGACCGCAGTGGAGAAGGAACAGCTGGGAGCTCGAATCTAGTGGTGTGGAAGTAACAACCATTTCATCTGTGTCAACACGTTACACAGCTGAGCTTTGCTAAAAAGGGGTATTTTTCACCCAATCAAACCTCTTTATAATGAGACAACATGTCCTTTTAAAGATGAGATGATGAGATGACAGAGGTTTATGTGTATGAGCTATTAATGCTGACTCTATGATAAATCACCTCTGGTAAGTCGGAGAGGTATGTACCGCATTTGTTTTAGGGTGGGGGAGGGGCTCTGGAGTTGCTATAGAAACCCACTCATCCAGGTAGAATGTTAAGCGTGAGAATGAGCAGCGTATTTGACATGCATCCTTAAATGTGGTAGGCTACAGCAATCCTCTCCGATTCAAAAGCAGGGAATAAAAAATACATAAAATCACTAACATGGTTCCTGAAGCTCAAATGGTATAGCATTGACCTACCTACGCAAAGGTCATGGGTTCAATTCCCATGGAACACACATTGAAAAAAAACCATACTTTGAATGTACTGCAAGTCAGTTTGGATAAAAGCGTCCCTCAAATGCATACATGTAAATGTTAGACATTGTTACCTGTACGCCATAATCATAAAACATGGTATATCTCTATACAACAGGTTTCCATAGCAAGCACCTATCACTAAACGCCAACGTTATGACTCATTTAAAGTGATAGTTCACCCAAAAATGAAAATTCTGACATCATTTACTCATCCTCTTGTCATTTCAAACCTGTATGACTTTCTTACACAGAACACAAAATTAGATATCTTGAAAAATGTCGTTAACCGTCACCCACTCACTTGCATTGGTTTTGTGTCCATACAGTAGAAGTGAATGGGTGCCGGAGCTGTTCGGTTACCAACTTAAATATCTTCTTCTGTGCTCTGCAGAAGAAAGAAAATCATATACGTTTGAAATGACGAGGGTGAGGAAATGACAGAAATTTCATTTTTGGGTGACCTATCACTTGAACTATTAAAAAAAAGCTTTATTATTACATACTGTCTGTCTTATGTGAAATGGGGGCCTGTGTTTCCGAAATTGTAGTAAATGCGTACTGGTGTCGTCATTTCAGGAAGTTAAAGATAATTCAGTGAGTTCTCCTACGCGAGACATTTCAGAGTTAATCTCTGGAGTGGATGACTTTAGGGAGTCATTGTTTAGGATTTCAAAGTAGACATGCAGTGTGCCTGCCTGCACATTTTAAAAGGTTGCCATTGTGCACAGGGAAGTAAAGAGAAGAAGAGAGGAAAAATGTTATGGGACCTAACTGAAAAGATCAATCTTTTCAATCTATTGGAGGTCTCATTTGCTTGTCTTAGAAAGAGAAAAAAAGATTGTCTCATGCATCTCAGATGTTTCTCCGGACAAAAAGACTCAAGGAATCTTACTAACATGTGTCCCCTCTAGAGTTTCAGATAAGATCTCTGCAGTGTCTAAAACAGTGCTCAGATTTGCCAAGATAAATTCTGCTACTGTAAATCAAATGAACTCAATACTATTACTTTACAGTGTGTCATTTGCCTCCTTTATGCTTGCTTTCATTTCTCTCAAAGAAATCTTAGCGGAAGCTTTTGGAGAATAAAATAAATGAAACCCTCATGAGAACTCATTTCTGTGTACAGATGTAAAAAGTCATCTCTAACTGACATTTACTTCTGGGTAAAAGATGAGGAAAAAGTACCATTGTAGCCGCTGTTGCAACGGTCTCATTTGCTTCCTGAAATCTCACACACCCACTGGGATGCTGATAGAGAAAGAAAGCTCACTGTCAAAACACTGCAGAGAGTCTTCTCTCTCGCTCGCTCGCCCGTCCCTCCTTGTTGTATTCTAATCTCTCAGACTTTCTCACGACACACACATATGTGGTGGTGGAAGGATTCCTCCTGTGAAGCCCAGAGATATATGCATGGGGTGTGATAATGATGCTGCAGTGCTCAGGATGTCAACACAGTGATTGATTTAAACCCGGCTCTGCAGCCTGCCATCACTTGTGCCTAGAAGCCTCAGAGTTGGCTGGGTGGTGATTATCAGTGAATATCTGTTTTGTTGCTCATACTTTGTTGCTGTTGCTTATTTGAAAAACATAACCATGAGAGCAGGTGTAAGATGGCCATTCGGTAAGAATAAATGAAGGCAATGACGTGCTGCACAAGACGTGCTGCACCATCCCAGACAATGGTGGTTTATTGGTGGGTGGCAAAAATATTTACAGTGTAGGAGACAAAAATAAATAAAAACTGTACAAAAAGACTAACCATAGTGGCCAAGGCAAGTAATGCTTCACTAAACTCTCTATTAAACAACAGCCTCCGGACAACTAGTCTGCCACAGATTAAACATTCAAAACAACAAGAGTTAATGTTCTAACAAGTAATAATACTGCTATAAACAGAAGGAAATACAAAAGGAAACTAAATGGAAACACTGCCGTTTCAGAATGTCTACCAGTAATTTCTGCCGGCAATACACAGTACAAGTGATAAGCATGTTTATATAGTCCATGTCTACATAGTCAACATGTTAAAAATTTAAAATTTGGAGCTTAACTTGTACCCTACTGTTTGTAGACATGAAAGATACCACAAATGGAGACGTGTGCAACACTGCGAAACATGGATTTCTTACTTATTTCTGTCATGTTTTCCAATATAAATATCAACAAATGTTCAAACTAAGACACATTTATCATTACCATTGCATTCCGAAAAAAATAATACTATAAATGAAGTAAGTTTAAATATCTGCCAGTGAGGTAAGAGAAATACCTTAAAAAGAGGGGGAAATTTACTTTATATTTCTTACCCCATTGGCAGATATTTTTCGCTTGTTTTAAGCATAAATTCACTTATTTTCTTAGACTTAACCCTCCTGTTATGTGCAGATTGTAGCAATGATTTAATGTGTGGGATTATACTGACCCCACAAATGTTTTAATATAATGATACAATTATTTGCTTTTTACTCATGCTTTACCTACCTAATATTTTAAATAAATTGGACAAAACATAACGTTTTGGTTTGTATTTATTTTATTTGTACATTTGATTGCCGAGTTCTCCGAATTGAGTTCCTGCAGAAACCACAAGAAGCTGATTCTCAAACTACAGAAAATTGCTGAAAATAACTATTATTCCAATATAAAAATATTTCAAATATATCAATATTGATATATAGATCATATCAATATCATTTTTTTCTGAAGTTTTAAAATTATGATCATGATACTTTTCAGAAGATTTCAAAGTTGCTTTGGGGTCAGTTTGGGTTAATATCTTAGGTCACTTTGCCTCTAAAGAAGACATACACAGGTTTTTTCCTGGCTCAAAATGAGGCGGAGGTGGTGCCACCCTGATCTTGTACACACACACGTAGGCCTACCATACCTTTACGTGGCTTAACCAAAGTGACTTTGAGTTTGACATATTAAAAGTTCTAATAAAATTTGATAAAAATGACAATTATTAAGTTATATAAAACATTACTTTTATTCAACCAAACAGAAATGTTTTTTAATCAAATAAAGCTTTTTTGTAATTTCAACTAACTTTTCAGTCCACAATAGCCAACTGAATTAACCAGTCTTTCTAAATGAGCAAAGCTCATTCACATCTTGCATTCTCTGTGGTTCACTTTAAATGATTCAAGGATCTCTTATATTCGCTAGTGACTGAAAAGTTCAATAGTTTAAATGACTCGGTTCAAATGAGTCATTTGTGTGCGAGTCGTTCTGAACGCAATGTGCGTTCATACTGGCGAACTCGCTGTGTACAGCAGCTGTGCAGTTGGATCGTTGAATCAGCGTATAAAGACATTACAATGATGTACGTCATGTTAATTTAATAAATTTCAAGAAATTAAACGCACGTGGTTGCAAAACAAACAGCCGTGAAACACTGGCTGGCTCTTGTTCTGCAACTCTTTTTAGCGCCTCAGTGTGCTGATAACGAAACAGCGCCTCCACTGTGGCGTAATGTCGCAACTGCAGTTACAAATGACAGTCTGTTAAATGCACGCAGCATTTCTTGTGAAGACTCGCAACATAATTTTGGCGAGAGCCTGAGGCGGCACAACATTTGACGGAGGCGGCCGCCTCCAATTTCTCTATGCAGGAAAAACCCTGATATCTAGATATGCAGTCTGTACTGCAAAACAAGAACACAACAAAAATACTAAGTAAAACATAATTTTTTTAAGAGCTGGTGAAAGAATCCCATATGTCAACCTCAGGTAGGACTCGCCAAGACCTCACTGGTGACACCGGTGCCCTGAGCCAGTAAGCAACCCATTACTCTGAGCACCCTAGCAACCAGTTAAAACACCTTAGCAACCACAAGGCCACGCCCTGGTATAGTGGCAGCAAGATACCACTGATGTTCTCCACTGGAACGAAGGCAGAGAGAATCACTTTGACTGCATCGGGGATTTCAAAGCCGCTCAGGATGTCTTGATAGCTGGTATTAGAGCACCGCCATTTAAGCCTGTTTCCCCACCATCCCAAAAAAGAAACAGTGAGATAAATCTGGCTCTGACTCAAGACTCGGGAACATCCTGACTGACTTTGAATGTACGCTAGCATAATGTATTCGATGGAAGTAGAGGGCTCTCATTTGGATGATAAACTCTCACAAACATCCTCAAGTAAAGAGCCACTTAATTAGGACAAACCAAGTGGACTTTACATTAAGATTCTTGTATTTACTTTTTAAAGGGAATATACAATGTAATACTAATGTTGTACATTCAGAAGCAATATCATGGGCTGTGCTTACACTATGCAATAATATCTGACCTAAAAACAGTCTTGTAAGCAACTGATGAAGCAATTCATTGAGACAGCTGCCCGCACAATGTGCGTATGTCTGCATAATATGTTGATTGACGTATTCTTATCTTGCACAATAATGTATTCATTCACATGACTGTCTAAGTTGACTGAAGCACACTGTCTGTAAAGGGACCAAAGGACAACATGGAGCATGAGATATTTTTGAATAAGTCAATAACAAATGAATGGCAAGTGTAATGGGGGGGGGGGGGGGGGGGGGGGGGGGGGTTGGCGCTGCTGTAACCACGATAACCAGAGAGATGCAGCAGGTACTAATGGCTGCAGACCTTGATTCCCAGGTAAAAAGTCTGACTCAGGACAAACTGGAAAGCAAACATAAGATCGCAGTTTAAAGGTCTAAATCTCCACCTGTCTTTTTGAACTATGAGAAATATTATTGTATAGATCTCTAATCAAAAGATTTGTATTTTTTAAAATACAATGTCTAAGTCCACTAATAAAATGCTTCTATTCTGCATTTTGATTAATTTAAACATTATTTTACAAAGTATACAGAATTATGTCCTCCCTGTAATTCAATAACAGCATGCACTCAAGCTTGCATGAACTCAACAAGTTTATACAAATGATCCAAGCAATCCCAGCATGAATTGTGATGTTGCAAAAAGTATCCAGTCTGCTGTCAATTTTGTACGAGTTAACATGGTCAATGCAACAAACATCCTGCTCATTTCTAGGTTAAAATGAGAAAATCTTTGATTTTCAATGAGTTTAGGATATTTGAATCTCCCTGAACATACACACTATATTTAAATAAACTAATCCACTTCCGACAGAAGCACATGAGAAAGAAACACTTAAATTCTCACAACAGCATCATCTTTAGTCTGTGCTTCTAAAAGCATGAAAATGCATAAACTGTGTTGATTCCCAGCTATGATCATGTACAGAGAGCGAAAGACAGAAGATGAAGAGAAAGGGATTTTACTATGCTGCACAGCTCCTCATGCAGAAACACACATCGGAATCCCCACAGCCAAGCTCCCGGCAGAGGGATGCAAGTGAGAAAAACAGTGTAATAAAGCAGAGAAGAAAAACCAAAGGAGGAAATATTTACCGTCCCACTTCTTAGTTCCAAAGGCTTTTAACCTGCTAAGAAAATGTTGTTTTCTCTTCTGCCTTATCTCTCTCTCTTCCTTTTCTTGCTTCTTCTGGATGTGCAAATGTCAGATGGCAGTAACATTAGCTCTCTCTCTCTCTCTCTCACCTTCTTTCTCTCTTTTTACAAGGCCTGCTTGCATGCTGCAGAAGCCAAGGCACACAGCTCCCCCACCATACGCTACGGCCGACCCTCCATCCCCTCCCCGAGTGACTGACGCTGAGCACGGGTGGATGAGAGTGAGGGAGTGGGAGGAGCATTGATGAAAATAGGCTGCTGAAGGGGCGCCACCTCCTCAAGCCTTGGCCCCGCCCATCTGGTACCAAACCTTCTTGCAGATGTGAAGCAGGTACAGGCAATAGAGGGAGCTAATTAGAAAAGATCATAATTGGAATATAGTAATACAGCATTTTTTGTCTTATATACAAATCAGGGCTCCTTTCATTGACACCAAATGTGTCTAGAAACAAGTTTAATTTTACAGATACTATTTGGGTTATTACGTAACATTATAACTAATATTAATATTACTTATTCTATCTATCTAATCTGACTTCAGTTCTGTTGTTTGTTGTGGTATAAATCTCTTTCAGACCACAAAGGAAGATATTTGAAGAACTTTGATCCCCATTGACATTTCTCAAAATATATTTTTTGTGTCCTATAGAGGAAAGAAAGTCAAACACAGGTTCTGCACAACATGAGTGGCAGAATTTCTATTTTTGGGTGAACTACTGAATCCCTTTAAGCACCTTCTGTGGTGAACGTACCCCGGTTTCAGAATAACTGCACTCACACATACACAAATACACATGTATAGAAACTGTAGAGGTAACAACCTCTTTCCACGGCAGTCTGCAGTAATCAGTAATGCTTGTGGGAGAAGGAGTCTCTCTCGTATGTGAGAAATCCTGAAGTCTGCTTGATATTTTGCTTGCAAACACAACTAGGTAAAAAATGATGCAGGATGTGGCTTTTCTATCACTCTAAGAGTAAAGTTTACATCCTTTACATACTGCGAACGTAATGGATACGAAGCATCATACTGTACCACAAAGTTCTTAAAGTGCAGATACAATTCTGGGATTCCATATGTACAGTAACTATGCATGCAATAACTCGGTAAAGATTTACAGTTAAAGGGTGTGCATACTGTATGCGTTACACAATACTAGAAACAATGAAACGAAGCACACTAACAGCACAATTTCAATGTAAGACATGATATTAGATGTCCTTTGTTCTTTTGGTAAGAAACCAAATATCTACTAATAATACAAATACCACATTATACAACAGTTAAAGTTCACGCAAGAATGAAAATTCTTAAAATTAATTTAATACAAGTAGAGTACAGTCCGTTCAGATGAAATGTTTAATGTTTAAAGTGATAGTTCACCCAAAAATGAAAATTCTTTCATCATTTACTCACCCTCTTGATATTTCAAACCTATATGATTTTCTTCCTTCCGCAGAACACAAAAGAAGATGCTTTAAAGAAAGTTGATAACCGAACAGTGTCGGCACCCATTCACTGGTATTGTATGGACACAAAACCTGTGCAAGCGAATGGGTGCCTGTACCCAACATTCTTCCAAATATCTCCTTTTGTGATCTGTGGAAGAAAGTCATACAGGTTTGAAACGACAAGAGGGTGAGTAAATGATGAAAGAATTTTCATTTTTGGGTGAACTATCCCTTTAAATATTAAACATTTCATCTGGATGGACTGTACTCTACTTGTATTAAATGAATTTTAAATGAATATAAACTTCATTTAAAAGATTTTCAGAATTCAGCTGAAGTCTTTGTAATATCTTTAGGAAAGTAAAGAGGTTTCATGGTGTGGGGAGGTGAACAGTGTGGGAGGTACTCTCTAGAGAGTAAAAGGTATGGCAGAGTGAGTAGCTATTTATATTTACTTTGTGTTCCCAGACGGTACATGCTTCCTTACAAGAAGATGCAAATTTTTATTGGCAAGATTTATTTCAACGGGGGTAATAACATACATCCTGGATAAATATATGCATTTGCATTAATAGCCCTGCAGTGTGACGAATAAAATTTTGAAACTACACACATACCATAGTCTCTCAAAAAGGAAAATGTACCAGGAGCGATGGAATGAATACTAACCCCAGGTTTTAGTTTACTGGCAGTGAGGCATTCTGTTTTGGCAACTGGCATGCACAAATCAATTTTGAAAATAGCTTTCCAGGGGAACCGAGCTCAAAATATTATTCCCCGTGGCCAATCAGGTATTTAATATATGACTTCAGCATCATGCAGTGGGTTTTAAGAAATTACGCAAGTGATAAAAAATTTATCTACATAATAAATACTGCTTACATGTTCTATTTACATTACTCTCTTTTATCCAAAGCGTCTTACAGTGCACTAATTAATATAACCAGTGCAACTAGAGGTTAGATCAAATGTTGAAGATGATAAACTAGTCAGCTTCAATATAAGCTACTGACAACAAATGGATTGCCTCCAGGTTTCAAACCTACTCTGGATCCCACCAGGTTTTTAAGCGTATTAAATTTAGCGGCATCTAGCGGTGAGATAGCGAACAGCAACCAAGGGCTCACTCCACCGCTCGTCCCTCCCTTTCGAAGCACTAATGCCGCTGACACAGAACTAAGAGGTCGTCACGTTTTCGCTTCTTTGCCGAAGGAGATACAGGTCTACTGTAGGAACACCATGGCGAATTCCATGCAAGATGAGATAGAAATAGCTCATTCTAAGGTAATAAAAACATAACGCTTCATTATGTAAGGTCTTTATACACATCTGAAGACATAGTTATGTATATTATATTGCATTTCTGTCAATAGATCCTCAAAAAAAAAATCACACACAACACACCTTTAAAATCAACACCACGCCAACCTATTCCATAACTGAGCCAGATGATAATACACAAGATAAGTCGGCATTTATGTTAACAACAAGCATCAGAACTGTTGGTTTCTGCCCTCGTCTAATTTCTGGTACAGAAATCTGGATTGGAGCTCACTGTCTGCTTTAAATGACTCTAGTGGTCGATGCAATGGAGAGGAAAATACAGTTAAGCGAGCAGCATGGCCTGGCTAAAAGATCAGTGTCTGAGTCTAATTCTATTAGGGAACGTGGTAACGCAAGCCAGGGCCCAACCCTTCTGAAATAACTGTCTCAACATCCTCACTGGCAACGTCCGTAAAGAGACACTGTGTAATCCATTCATTCATCTAAAGTCTTAACTGAAACATACTTCGGCTTAGCTAATGAAGAAGATGCGTCTCTCTCCGGACTATTATTACTCTGTATTAATTATCTGCTTTTGTTATTATACTCATGATTATCATGAAAACAAGTCGGCTACAGTCAGGCTTTTCCACAGGATGGGCCGTGCCATAGAGATGGGGTGGGCGGTTTGTAAGCGGCAGTGGGCGTACGACACTTCCTCTATGGACGAGAAGGTCATTCCTCACGACACAAGTTCACTCTCTGTGCTGTCCATCAGAGACTGTCGCCTGGCAACCAGCCATAGGACTGTCACACCATATTTGTCTGGCATGTCACTATCACTGATGGCTCATAACTAAAGCTTATAAATGAAGAGGTGTGGTCGTTTAGAAAGTGGATGAAAGCCAGCTTTGGCACTCTCGATGTTCCTTTCTCCTTAAGAATCTGTAGGACTTGAGGCAGGTTTGGAGAAAGGAACAGCGACTTCAAGTTTGCGTACCAACCAAAGCATATTAATAAGAATACAGTTTTTTAAGAAACACATAACCCATTGTATGTCTATGTATGCATTATGAGAGTGCCCTTAAACACAGAATTATGTACATGGTCTCCCCTGCCTATTAATAATACAACTTTAAAAGTAAATAATTGATGGTACGATTTACCTACTGTGGCGTTGTCGCAGTCAGAGCTCTGCTTCGTGTTAATACGCAAGGAAATCTCCAGTACTAGTTAAACTTAAAATAACAGAATAACGCAATACACTGCAATATTCAGTACTGTGGTTTTTTGTGTCTGTTAACTTTTTTCCTTATTAGAAACTGGGGTGGGGTAGAGATCGAAAAGCATATCTAGGGTGTATCAAATGGCCAAATTAGTTTACTGTAAATCATGCTATTTTCAAACTTTTAATAGTGCTCAAGTTAAATTTCCGCATGTCACTTCCTATCTCCCCATAAGAGGAAGAAGCTGATCTGTTGCAACCTTGTCTTGTATAAAGCCATTATTATGGTCTGTCGGTTTTCCATTACCAACCTGTCCTCCCTCACCAGCGGGCTAGTTGCCAGGGCAACAGCTCCAGCATCACATAGTACCACATGGGACACAGCAGACACTTCAGGGACTTCCTCTGCATTTTACCTCACAGGCCTGTTGCTTCCACTCACGCAAGCACAAGAAAGTCTGTTGGAATCCATTAGTTCACAAGCGTGATTATTGCTAGCATAATGAGCTACAAAAACACAGCAACTTACCCAAGATCTCTGCTGCTGTTTCTGCTGTCTAAGGGCGGCCAGCTCTAAATTAAGGGCTCTGTTTTTTTCTTCTAGGAGGCGGCAACGATTCACATGGTGGGATGCGTGAGATGCCGGATGCCAGGGCAGAGCGTCCTGTTTCAACTGCAGAGAAAGAGAGGTTAAAAGGGGGTTAACAATCAGTTAACGCTGTGGGAGGAACTTCAAAACTTCACTTTCAAGGGAAAATCAATAATTGTTTTGTTACTAGATTATATCCAACACTATGGGTTGCACAGAATCACGCCCAGTTTATTGAATGTTTGCTGCTTTTTACCTGGCAATTGTGCAGCGTTAACAGCAATAGAGGACTGTAACAAAACTAAATCACTGCATTGGAAAAGATCTGATGCCCAACCAGATGATCACCCCCATGTTCTATTATCTTTCCCTACTGTTTTCTATTCATTATTAATTTACCCTTTGAGATATAGCAGATTCTATTATGTGTTAAAATACTGTCTATATAATTACTAACTTGTTGGATAATGTGTTATTCTGTCTGGTTTGCAAAGTGTACATTTGTGTATTATACTGTATGCGCTCACGCACAAATATACATGAGGTTTTTGGACGCAGGGCAAAACGTTTTTTGATTGGTACCAATATGACATCAGCAGCAGGTGCTATGTTTAAAGCCCAGACTGTGTGAGCTCATCCTTTGGGACTGTGACTAGATATTGACTCATGGAAATGGCACTGCCTGTTCAGTTTAGATTTCCAAAGATTTAGGAAAATACTGGCTGTTGAGCAGATCATGACAAAAATTTGGCTTCATATAACAGATTCAACAAAATTTGATGCCGTTTGGTTTGAATACATTTCAAAACAGTTGTGAAAAGCCTAAAAATGCACACCTGATATTGCGTGTATTAGTTTAGTATGACTAAAAAATGTATAATAACTGGCTTTGAAACAAAGACGCAAAACACGGTTATCGAATTTATTGAAATATCACACGTGCATGCCACAATATGCATATTGCAATGAACTGAGGGATTTTAAAAAGTTATGTATAGCAAAGCTTTAGGAGCAGATAACAGAGAGATTGTGTCTAATGTGTGGAAGATCAGAAACAATGTGAAACATGCGTGTTGGTTGGTTATAGAATTTTTAGTGTTGAAATAAATTGTAATTTTGTTTACAAACTTGAAGCATTATCGTATTGTTTATCACATTTTTTGGCACGTTATCGTATTTTTTCAATATTGTACAGCCCTAGCTCAAACAAGCACACACAGACACGCTCAAATATACATCCCCTACCTCTAATCTTTCATCATGAAATGCACCTCACAATATATTGTCATATTTCAGACAACACTTTTCTTTAAAATACAGAAAAACCCTAACAACATTGTATTAGGAACTTAGGAAGGAAACAAGTTCAGTTTAAAAGCCCTAAAGAACATGTTGAACAAACACATTCTGGGATTGTTGCTCTGTTTTCCATTATTGGTTACAGCTGGCGGATCAAATAATAGCATCATTAATAATGAGAAAACAGCAAGATGCTAATTAGGGTTAAACACAACTTTAAACTCTTAAATCAACCGCCAGTCGTTTGGTCTTTAATGTCTTTGCCAAAAACCCAACAGTTCTTAATCACACACAGGGATCATCCGCGTTTCAAAGCTCTCCCTTCTGTTTTGAGCGTGCATGTGTGGATTTTACTCAGGGATCTTACATAATCTGAGAAAACAGTCTGCCGTATCAGAGCAGTAATACTACCAATTGCAATGCCGTGGCTCTGCCAGGTCTCCAGCTGGTTTCCGTGCCTCACTACATTAGCAGATTCAGTCACAGCCAGTAAACCTACTGGCCCACCACTACCAAACCGGCCTGGGCAACAGCCAGCAGAACTACGGGAACACGGATTGGATAACCGCATTTATATCCAGCTAATACATCATCAAACGAGTCAAAATCCTGCAAGTGGGACAGACGCATAAAGCAGGGAGCTAATGAACCATTAGGCCAACAAATCAAGTGCACCGTCAACCCACCCAGCAAAGAAAAATGCCCATTCACAAATGGAACTCCTTAGTGGCGGGATTAATTTGGAAAATGAGCCGAGGAGACACTTCTCACTCCAGCTGTGTGTCGACTGGCCTGGGAACAGGGTGAATGTGGTTGTGAACCCCCCCCGGTTTGCACAGACGGACATTGTATAAATACTACTCTATTTAAAAAGAGGTACCTGCAATTTTAGCCTGTGACACCCACATACTGTATACACCACCCCCACACATCCCCCCCTCCAGAACCGCAGCATCGAGCAACAAGGCATTCTGCCACCTGTCTCCACATGTTGTCAGGTCAAATGTCTCTCCATGCATCTGTTCTCCTGCCTTGCCTCGCAATACATCACAACCTATACTGAAACAGGGCGTGCTATACGCTGTGCCAAGAAGAAACGATATGAGTAACAGCACGGCACTACACACACATTACCATTCCTACTGCTATCTCGTTCATATTAAACATGATGTGTTGATGTGTGTGCGTGCATGAGTGCGGTACCTTAGCCGCTGTCTTCCTTAGCGCTTCCACTCCGTTATATCACCGGCTGCCAGGAGTGGCAGGGACCGGGGCAGTGACGACACGTCTGCGTTGCGTGTTTGTGTGTGTGCGTGCGGCTCTGCGCTTGTGGGCGTGCGTGTCGTTGCAGAAGCCCTCTGCTGGAACACGAGACAGACAGCGCGAGAGCATCTCCAGGCTAAGAGTGGTGCAACAGAACTGTTCGTTCCTATTCTTGCTCGCTCACTCTCTCTCTCTTTGTCTCACACACACACACAAACAAGCTCACAGAGAGATGCGCATGCGTATGCTCTGTTGCTCTCATCCAGCATGCACACACGGGCTCCCTCTCTCTCCATCCCACACTCGCGCTCACGCATGGGGTGCAGTGATGTGTGGAGACACTCCCATTACTGATGTGTAAATCATTTTGCTTTTTCATGCGTGGCCTTTCCAACACTGTGAAGACCAGTTTAAAGCATCTTATAATTTGTGAATTTGTTTTTATTTATGATTATTTTGGTGTTATTTTTGAGACAGAAGAGAGGATTGTTTTGTGAAATTATTTAGTTAGTATTTACAGCATACATATCTTATCTATTTTTTAAACTTAACATTTTTATTTGTAAAGTTAATTTCCAATGCAATATGTACTATTTAGCATTACCCACTTTAAACTTGCAAAGGCTGGAGAAGCAGCAGCTTTCTTACTTACAAAAACACGTACCAAGAGAATGTCATTTTGGACCATTTAACTTTAAATACTTATTTACTTTTATGTCTGACTTTCATCGTGGTTGAAAAGATCTGACTAACGGATTAGGGCAAAGATTTCCTTCTGTTTCTTTCTGTTCTGTGTCTTCTATCGCTATCATTGCGTGATCCGTCCTTTTCTCCATATGCCACCTGAAAGCACAAGTGTTCATATTGTAGATTCTCCCTACTGTGGTTTGTTCTTGTTATCTCAAAAAACAGAAGGAAAAAACAGCCGGGAGCTACACCAGACTGGGGGAACTTCAGTTCATGGTCTCAAAATATCACACAGTTACATCAGATTTTAATGCACACAGGGGTATTAAAGGGGGATTACTTAGACAGAGCGGTAGGCACATCCTGGCTATTAGCCACTCTCTGCACTAAGGAAACGGACCTCATTGGATGGGAAAAAAGAAGAAGAAAGGACACAGATTCTCAATACAGAATGTGTTACAGTCTTCTCTGCTCTGTTGCCAAGCAACCCCAGCTGCTCCTGTAGTGCAGACTGCCCCCCTCCCCCCGCACTGGGGCACTCCTCTACAAATGCATCAGTTTAAGATGCCATGTCCTTTCTCAAGAGAGGAGACCAGGTTCTGATTGGTGGGTGAGGATGCTAGGCGGTGCGTAAATGTAAATATTGAAGAATGGCGCCACCTTGTGTACAATAACCATCAATGTTACTATACATAGCTGAGATAAAAACAGCAACATAACCAAAAGGCAAATAATGGGTTCTGTGAGAAATTTTTTGTCTGTTAAAATGGATAAAACTACGGTGGCCGCTAGGTGTCACAGCACTGCAACGGAAGAAAACACATGCAAATAGAAAAAAACACCAGCAAATTCAGAAAGCATCTTCATTGGTTTGGCGACACATGCCCAGCAAATACTCGCAACACAACATTTTTTCTATTTGCAAGTGTTTTCTTCCGTTGCAGTGTTGTGACACCTAGCTGCCACCGTACGAAACACTTAAGGTAAATGTAACTCTGGATCACTTACCTTATCTTTGGTCCTGATATGAGTGGCGTTTCGCGCTGATAAGATTGACAGTTGTCTCTGGATCCATAGCAGTTCAGTCTGTGACTGCCTGAGAAGCTGCACTACATCAATCCTTTGACTTCGCATCTTCACACATACACACACACAGAGAAACAAACATACTGTAAGTAAAAAAGAATTTTACACATTGCATAAGATGTACAACTTTAGCAAGTTTCTGCTGTACATTCTTAGGTTCAAGCAGATCTTAAAATTTCTATTCAAATCAATGCGCAGTGTGATCCGTTTACATTCTGTGTACAAAGTCTGTATGTAAATGAATTCAAATGATCATTTATACATAATCTTTGAACCGTTCAAAGACTTTTTGAAATATATCAAATATTAACAGAAGTGTCTCTGGGTGTGACAGATAAAAGAGACCTGCTGTTCAGTGGCAAGAAAATGGTTGTTCTTGACACCTGCCTTCAGTTTACCACTTAGCCAGAGGATCACTTCACTCGTTGTCATTTCATTCTCACATGACCACAGTGAGACAGGTGACTCAGAGAGGGATTTATGTTAAGTTTAACATACACTAGCATACATTTCCTACCAACCTCGATTACACGAACAAATAACTCCATAGTTAAAGCAATAAAAACATTAAAAAACAGCAAATCACAATTCTCCACTAATATTCACTATTTCTAACATTCTCGTCCACCTAAATTACAGAAGTAGTGCATAAACACGGGTGAGCGACCACTATATGCCCAGGTGCGAGCGAGAGCAGAGCCGCCTGAGCTGAGCTGAGCATCGTAGTGTAACATGGGTATTTTCTAGCCTCTAATTGTACACTTTTCGCGGTGCATTATGTAATTAAATTAGTGTATTCGATAACAAAATATAGTATATTTGCTGTCCCCTCAAAAAGTAAATTTAATAGGGATCGAACTACAAACACAGGGTTCCAGATTTAATTTAAATACGCGGTGTCAAATTCACGCATGCGCAGCATATTGCAAAGGTGTGTCCAGGAGGGGGCGCCACAGATCTATGCAGTGCGCACCCCCTGCTAAAATTCGCTTTTCTGAAGTCATTATAACAACAGCAGATGTCTTTTGTTAAATTTGTTTCAGCATATTTAAAAACATACGGAACGTAATAGTAGTTGACGAACTTCCACTTGCAACTTTGTCATGAAAGCAGATGTCATGGTATTTATCGTGATTTATCAAGCGTAACGTGAAACGTCAGTGGTCACATGCATATCACAAACATTTTGTGTTGCTTAAAAACTTTATATACTGTACTTAAAATATCCATCTAACATATTAGTGCATTTTATTTCATTTCTTTGTACTTCTCGAGTTGTTCTCTTGGACTTTGCTGTGTGTTCAGTGAGTTTGCTGTTGTGTGAGCAATTGCTTGTGTTGTCCAATGTTTTATCGACTGCTTGTTTAAAGTCGCGTAAATGTAAACGTACAAGTAATTGTAAACCTCGCCTTACCTTGTGATCGTCTCTTTTTGTGCTGCAAGTTCAGACCCGTCCGAGCTCACGCTCCAGAACTGTAACTTGTGTTTGTAAACTTACAGTGTGAAACGGAGGCAGAGGCGTTCGTACAGGACCATCATCCAATCGCCATTGAATGATGCAAAATCTACCTGCTTTTTGTCACCACTCACGAAACACAGCGCCAAAATCTTCATCTCCTGCTGCTTCCACGCCAGTCATCACTTGCTGGGTGACCATATGGCATAGCAGAGTGAAGCTGGATGGATACTGAGCAATGAAGTACAAACACTGCCTTTCAACCATTGGGTAAAATATACACCACAGGTTTGTCTATAATATACACATATGTATTGTGGTTCGCTCTTTATAATGTTGCAAATGACTGGCTGATATACTGTACATTTACAGTAGTTGAAGGTGGAAACACATATGGCCCAATGATACCTTGTAGACCTATATTTAGAAACAACAGACATAGTCAGGTTTAGGAACTATTAATATCTTTATCATGTCACTCTTAAAGGAACAGTTCACCCAAAAATGAAAATTTTGTCTTTGTTTACTTACCCTCAAGTTGTTCAGAACCTGTAAACATTTCTGTAATACGATGAACACAGAGAAGGATATTTGGAAGAATGCTTGTAAATAATCAAACAGTTCTTGGCCACCATTGACTACCATAGCAGGAAAAATTGCTTTATGTATTTCTTTGTTCAGTTGAACACAAAATAAGATATTTTGAAGAATGTAAGAAAGCAAACAGTTCTGGGGCACTTTTGACTACCATTGTAATTTTTCCTACTATGGTAGTCAATGGTGCCCAAGAACTGTTTGGTAACAAGCATTCTTTAAAATATCTTCTTCAACAGAACAAAGAAATGTAAACAGATTTGGAACAACTCCAGGGGTGAGTAAAGGATGACAGAATTTGTATTTTTGAGTGAACTATCCTTTTAAGGGAATATATGCTTGGGTGTAGGAGGAGAAAGCTGAATTTAGACAAATTTGAACACAAATGTCATTTTATTAAACCATTAACAAACAATAAAAACATCTTGTACATGTGGTCAAGGCCTTGAGAAAGTATAAATAAATAATAATTATTAGGAATTAAGTCATACGGAGTATAAGAGCACCATGAAACCAGTGGACACCAGCATAAGCAAACACAAGAAACAACATTTTGGGCTTTTACACAGAAATCTGCTAGTTCTGTCTATTTTTGAAGAATCTACAGCACTTGAGAGCATGAGTAATCATTAACTTCATTGAGGGGAAGCCACCAAGAATGTTTGCAAGCAGACAAAGGTTAAAGTTCGATAAAGAGATTATTATCCTGGTGGGAATAAAGCTATATGAAAGGCAAAGTAGTGCTGCTTTTCAGAGTGCTGCTTTTCAAAAATAATTTGTCATTTGCACAGAACAAATACCACCATCAAAAGCAGCACATGTTCCATAGTCTGAAACCTTTAATGACACTGGATAAAGTGCTCAGGAGCCATCAGTGGTCACTGCTTTAGCTTTGCTTTTGAATGACCTGCGTAAAGGGGGCAGTCTTATCCGCCAAGAGTTTTTGTAAACCACAGCTTCTTTAATAGTTTCTTTCCCGTGTTCTACATAGTTTCCAGCTTTCATTACAGTCTTCTCAATGTTGTTTGCCATTTCACCCTGTAAAACAGACAAGACTACTCCATGAAATAATGTTGCCAGACCAGAAGCAATGATTTGTACATTAAGTTGATATTTAAACCCATCAGTTAGTCGTATAGATAATGTGACTAACTATTTTTAAAATCCATTCAATGACACCATTTAGCTTACCTGTCTGCTCACTAGCATGGCAATATCAATAAACATGTTATTCAGCTCTCGAATGCTGGCTTCCAGACAGAGAATGTCCTTATGTCGTAACTCGATCTCATTCAGCGTTTGTCCTGTGATGTTACCGCCTGGGACACTCTAAACACAGAGGTTTAGTGTATATCAGCGCTTTAGACAAAGCTGAAATGAACCAAAACAGTTGTGACATGCATTCTAATACTTACATCTAAAGTAAAGACAGAAGTGTTGTTATTCTGCAGCAAAACCTCCGTCTCTTCTTCAGTGATGACTCTCCCTCCTTTATAAAGTAGAATAATGTCTTTTGGCTATTGGTGATCATAATTGGGATTATATACAAATGACGACAGGCAGTGGTAAACTAAATATTTCATCCAGGTGTGATGTTAAGTATGTTAGTTCACTCACTGATCTCCAGCTGTCTTTGGATCCTTTCTTTGCTGTTTTTTCGGAAAGATAAAAGTTCTTGGTTGTACGCATTCATTATTTCTGAAAACCTCAGTGAAAGAGCTGTGTGCTGTGGATTAACAACATGAAAGAACAAGAAAACAAGAGAAAGAAAACAATAAAACACAATAAATATGGATTAAAAGCTTTGGATTTGGTGTTGTAAGGACCATGCATTACTACATGAAATAGAGGAACAAATATTGAGAATCAGTCATTTATGATTATGTACAATAGACAGTGATATCTCACCTGGGTAGTCTGGATGCGGAAGTAGACAGAGCCGCTATTTGCATTCTCACACTCTGAAAAACTCCCGTCCAAATCTATCAAATAAAAGCACTGTGATTATATGAGCTAAAGTATTTGCCAGTCAAATCATCACTTAAAAACATTATGTGTCTTCCTGCCCCCAAAATGAAATAAATCGAAATAGTTTGTATAAATAAAAAATCAAGTTAAACACCTTTCAGTTTTGCCTGCATGTCATCGGCTGTCCTCTTGATATCATTGTTCAACTGCTCGAGTTCCTCTCTCACATCTGTTAATAGAAATGTGTAAAAGAGCAATAATAAAGTGTCTGTAGTCACTCTGAATAAGTGCTATATACCTTCTAGACACAGAGAACCCTAAAGGCACAGTTGACCCAAAAATGACTATTCTGTCATCATTTATTCACCCTCGTGTAGTTTAAAACCTGACTTTCTTCAGATGAAAACATGAAAAGATACAGTATTTTGAGAAGTGTTTCAGTGGTTTTGTGTCCGTACAAAGGTTTTGTAAGAGATGAAATATTGTTTCCCTTTAATACACTAACATAAAAAGATCCAAACAATGTATTTGTGAGTACTCACACATTGGTGGGTTGATTTCTGTCAAAATGGTGTGATGCCTTGACCTCACTTCTTCCACAGAGTGGGAAATCCTATTCATAAGTTTCTGAACCTCGTCTACCTGTATCAAGGCATAATCCCCAGGTTCGCAAAGACCATATACTTAACATATGGACAGAAAATAAACAAATATATACTAACTTAACAGCACTCACCTTACGGAGGAATTCCTCTAGAAAAGCATTGGTCTCCACTGGAGCTGTGTGGCCACCGCGGCACTGGTCAGAATTACAGCCAAAACATAACATTAAGCCAAAACTGATCGTACAAACCATATAACGTTATCTATGGTACAAACCACCAAGCTTTATGTTTAACACGCACACTACTTACATTTGTTTTCACAGGCAATAATAATGCCATTACGGGAGGAACATGTGCATAAATGCTATTTTGCGATAGTGAAACTATATACACTTGATCGTACAGTACAATGAGTTCAGATCTAAAAAAACATAGTAAGTAATATTTGTTGGACTTACGGGTGTCAAATCCGCCAGGCGGTCCTTCATTTCCACGGTAGAGAACAATAACTCATACAGAATGACGGTTGACTCAAAGCCCCGCCTTATTTACTTCCGCACGCAGTCTTTTTGTTAGACGTGTATATTAAGTATCAAACTATAGCGGTCTTTAAACTACAGTACGTAAAGGGAAAATCGTGTGCAAGTTTTTTACAACAAAGAAGCAAATTAAGCAAAGCATTTATGCGTGACTTGAATCAACAGGTAGAACACCTCACACTGCGCATGCTCATTACAGACTCGAGTCAGGCGATGGCGTTGCCAGGCAACTTGTATACACAGGCAAGAGCTGCCGCTAACGGTTTGAAGGAGACTAGCATACTGTTGTTTTATTATTTTTAGTGCAAATTTATTTAGGCTCCAAATTGAAACACTCGTCGATTGCAAAGCTGACAGTAATCCGTATTTGAAAGGTAAACATGCCCGTGCCTCAGAAACACGCGACAGTGAAAACTGCACAGGTGGGTTTTAAAGCTAATAGACATATTCTTTAACAAACTTACTACATGCAGGAGCGAGACTTTTGTCAGCTAATTTACTTTAAAAACACTGCATTGTTGGAAAGTGTTCTGGACCTATTGTCTTATATTTTTCTCTTCAAATGCAGGAATTTAATACTCGTGCCCAGTCAAAGGCACCTCTGGCAAAGGGCGTGAAAGTGATCGGGAGAAAGAAGGTAATTATAACTTTCAAGTAACTTAACAGAATGTTACGCATTGTCGCATATAATTAACAAAGACCTTGAATTTCCAAAACGATTTTTGTCCTATAGGATGATGATGATAGGATCGATACAGGTGAGGAAGAATGGATGCAGGGAAAGACTCTTGTAAAGCCCCCAGACCAGCTGGATTTAACCGAGGCAGTAAGTAAACCAGGAGAACCTAAGGTGCTCCAGTATTAATGTCACATTAAGAATTTGTTTAATTAATTATTATTTATACATATTTCTCTTAATTGTGTTCAAAAGGAGCTGAAAGAAGAATTTACACGAATACTAACAGCAAACAATCCACATGCTCCACAGAATATCGTCAGATACAACTTCAAAGTAATGTGCCACTATAAAGGTGACTTTAAAGCTCCATTAACCATGACTTTAGCCTAAAATTACCAAAGTTTTTTTGTTCAGGAGAGCTGTTACAAGCCCATCAGCAGTGTGGATCAGATGGCTGTTCACTTTGTATTGGAAGGGAACCTTGTGCATAAGGATTCTCATGAGGCTCGAAGACAGGTGGCCAAACAAGGCGTCACAGAGGGTAGGTTGTAAAAAAAGAACAAATCAAAAATGAAAGGAAACTTCAAACTACAAACTGTGAAATCAATTATTTCAGATATGATAGTAGAGGATGTGGTTGCTGAAGAGGAAAAACCTGAAACACCAGTAAGGGAAAAATATTCAGTAAAAATTTTAGTAGGAACAATAACACCTGAACATATTCTATATATCTGAATGTTAGAGAAATAGGCTGCTGTATCATTGCAGGTGACAGGGCAGTTGGAGGGAGGAGAGGATACGGCTGAAGGGGAGGATGGTGGTGGCGAGGAGAGGCCAGACAGTGTGGATATCAGAGCTGGCAAGAAAGAACAGAAACTCACCAACCAGTTTAACTTCAGCGAGAGAGCCTCTCAGACTCTAAACAACCCTCCAAGAGTAAGAGCCAGACACATCAGAACCTACTGACTTTTTATTGTGACATTTGATATTTAAGAACAGACAAAAAGGTTTTTTTTTTAAATTGTTATGCAGGAAAGAAGTTGTCAAACGAAACCTCCTCCTCGTGCACACTTCTCAGCAACAGCCAATCAGGTGAGAAAGAATTTTCCTCTTTGCAGGTAAATTAAAACGGCACTGTTTCTGCATTACAGTGAATAACACATGTACTTACACTTTCCCACCTCTTTCTGCAGTGGGAAATATATGACTTTTATGTAGAGGAACTTCAAAGGCAGGAGAAAAATAAAGAGAAGCAGAAAACTCAGCCTTCAAAGAAAGAAGAGGATAAAATCAAGAAGAAGATTATCACTGTAGAAACTCAGGTATGAGTATTATTTGCTGCCCAGAAAGCAAATCAAATTTAAACCAATTGATTGATCCGAATCAGAAGATTTCAAGAGCGTTTGTTTGCGCACAAAAGAATGTACTGAAGGTCTCTTTTTCTGATTATAGAGTGATGACATAACCAAAATAACTAAGGTGTCCAAGATCATTGAGCATATGGTAAACCAGAACACATTTGATGACGTTGCACAGGGTAAATATTATTACAAATACATACACTACACACTTGTGTTAAATAGTGACAGAAATGTATAGGATGTGAATGTCTTTATATCCTAACCTCAGATTTTAGGTACTTTGAAGACGCATCCGATGAGTTTCGAGAGCAGGAGGGCACTCTTCTCCCTCTGTGGAAATTCCATTATGATAAAGCCAAACGCCTGTCTGTGACTTCCCTCTGCTGGTGAGTTTCACACTGTACTAAAACTAACGAAATGTTCATTTTAGTTTGCATTCATCAGTGCGTTACAAAAAATCTGATGTGCTCATTTGCATGACATCTGCATGTGTATTTTTAGGAATCAAAAGCACAAGGATTTTTTTGCAGTTGGACTTGGATCATGTAGGTTTACTTCATCTGAAGGAGAAGCTTGTACAAGAGATTAGCTGTAGGCAAACTGATGAAGTAAAATGTGTTTCGTCTCCCCCTTTAGATGATTTCACCAAACAGGGCCGTGGCATGCTCCTCTTCAACACCCTCAAAAACCCCACGTACCCAGAATTCATCTTTACCACACTCTCAACCGTCATGTGTGTAGCCATCCATGAAAATCTCTCCTACCTGGTGGCTGTGGGTTTTTATGATGGTTGTGTTGCAGTGTACAATCTCAAGGAACACAGCGATCAGCCAGCTTACATGAGCACAGCCAAAACGGGCAAGCACACAGACCCTGTGTGGCAGGTATGGATGAGGTCATGACACCACAATATTGGTTAAAACAATTATCAAATCAAAATCAAATCACTTTTATTGTCACATCACCACTTGTGGTGAGTGAAAGTCTTGGGTGCATACTCCATACAAAGTAGAATGCAGTTGGACAGACAACTGTATGACAAACAACTATATGACTATACAAATGCAGTGCAAAGTATAAATAGACAGACTGTACAAAAAAAAGACAATATACATTATACACACATGAACAATATATACAAGATATACACATTAGACGTTGAACATACCAATTAAACATGCAGGTGTACACATGAACGTGTATGTATAATGGATCACTTATATGAGTTATATAATGAAAGTAATGCTGTACATTTTTATGGAGAGTACTTTGCTTTTTGAATTACATTGCTTTCAACATAGAAGCAATAGAGCTTTATCCACAAAATCCACAGCAGTTGTTAGTGAACCCGTGAACCGGAAGTTGCGATCGTGTTTACTTCCGTATTCTGATGCATTTCTGAGTAAAACGTAATTTCGAATGAGAAAAAAATCATGGGCGTGGCTTGTTTTTTCCCTGCGATTTGATTGGATGGATAAAAACAGCCGTTGCATTTTAAAATGTAATTGGGAGCAGACTGACAGTTGAAGGGGAGGAGTTAACGGATGCTCCGCCCAAGCCGTCTAACTTACGTCATTTAAGATGGATAGTCATTACAGGATGGAAGAGCATTTTCATATTTTAACTGAAGATTATGAGGGCATGTGCATTTTAAAAATAGAAGGACCCACATTGGTAAGCTATTTACAATAAACGCTGCAATATTTCAAGATATTTTTTTTTATTTCACTGGGACTTTAACATAAGACAATTGTGCACAAAACTATAGGAAAATATGCTAAAAATAATAATAGTCAGTATACAATGTATACGGCACAGCATTCAGTACACTAGCCTTCCATGAACATTGTGCTTGTGTAACAGCTTTTGTGACTGTCGGCCTATCAAAAATTCTGAAATTCATTTTGGCAGGTGAAGTGGCAGAAAGATGATCTGGACAGTAATCACAACTTCTTCTCAGTGTCTTCTGATGGACGGGTGGTGTCTTGGACTCTTGTGAAGGTATGAAAAGGGATAGTTGTAAGCATCGACTTTGTCATTACTGTTCATATTATTGTTTTTGAGTTTGGTTAATGAATGCTGATCATTTTGATTTTAGAATGAGCTAGTCTTCACAGATATCATCAACTTGTCACTGGACAGCACAGGTATGAATCTATGGTACACCACACAGGTATACAGGAGTCAATGCTGTATTACAGAAACATCCTTAAAATCTTATCTATTTAGTATCGGTTTAGAACATAGGATAGGACATTTGTATAATAGATGCTAGATGCTTAAAGGGTTAGTTGACCCAACATTGAAAATTCTGTAATCATTTATTCACCCTCACGTCATATCTCACAAAAGATATTTTGAAGAAAATTCTATTGTATGGACATAAAACCAATGCAAGTGAATGGGTGCCAGTTAACAACATTCTTATTTGTCAAATATCTTCTTTGGTGTTCTGCGGAAGAAAGAGGGTGAGTAAATGATGACAGAATTTCTATTTTTGGGTGAACTATCACTTTAAAGCCTTAAATTTTAAACATAATCACAAACTAAATTAGAGATTATTTTAAATCTGTATCGACCAATCAGCATCCAGAACCGGAACTACCTATGTATTATAGTACTCTTAATCGCTAAAGACATTTTCTCTTGTGTCTAGCTTGTGGAACTGCTTTTGACTTCCATAAACAGATCGACTACCTTTTTCTTGTTGGCACTCTGGATGGAAAGATTCACAAGGTCAGTTATGCACTATCACAAAAAAAATCTGATTATCAATCGCACACTTTGATTTGTAATGTTTATAAATGCCCTACACCTAAATTCATATTAGATTGATTTGAAATTATACATTTTGTATCATCCCACATATACTTCTCTCTAAAGATATATGCAGTCTCGAGTCTCATTATCCTTGTGTCTTTGAATTTGGGAGCGTTGGCTTGTTGTGTGTTTGTGGTGGTTGTCTCCTGCTGGGCAGTCACTGTTTATATAATACCCTTTCATCAAGCGGCGAGGAAGTGTTCTTATTAGTTCCCCGAATCCGCACTGCTATCTCAGCAGTACGGGGCGGTTTCGGCTAATAACAGTCTGTCTACCTCTCTCTACTTGTACTTTTGTCTATCAGCCAGGGGTAGACCAACCTTCAAACTATTCGCACTTTTGGTGCACCAGACATCGTTTTGTTTCTCATCTGTATGCTGCATGTTGCTCCGTATGATTTGTTTTGTTCTAAATTGCTGAAATCACATGCAAACACATGTCTTACTTTTTGTGTTTTACATTTTTACCCATAATGACTTTCTTTTCCAAAAACAGACACACAATGCTGTAAATTCCTGTTATCAAAAACACCAAGCGAGGGTTTGCAATGTGCCTGAATAATTGAACCAGGCTTGTACGTGCCACGCTAATGCAAGCTTTTAAACTTGCAGGGGATTTAGGGTTTATCTCCTTGGTTTAACATTCACAGACCTGCTTTTATATCTGCAGGCTCATCACTGTTTCCTAGTATCACACATTCACATTACCCTCACCAATTTACACCAATACCAGCAGAAATGAATGGAAAGTAAATTACTGATGGCAGAGGCAATTTTCTAATTGCTATCAGAAAGTGCATGGGATTTTCTCACAAGCACCCACAAATCATAAAATGCAATAAAATTGGTAGTTTTAGGAGCTTTCACTTGTCTTCTTGAGAAGATTGGCAAAGATGTTGTGCAGCTGTGCTTGAGACTCATTAAATCTCAGAATTGCCTGAGACACACTGCTGGGGAAAAACTACCTTCTGTCTCCCTAAAGACTGACAGCCAATCGCAACGTTCTTCAGATTTATCCCTCAGATTAAGCACAGAGCCCTTATGTTTTTGGATGCGGTGCCATACCGCCTGGGGAAAAATGAATGCAATCCATCAAGCGCTCTTCTTGAGCTAAACTAGACAAACAACACGAGACATTTCTTTGAAATATGGTAGTCTTGAAAATTGATTTTTTTTGCTAAGAATGCCACTACATTTTCTCTGAGTGCTCTTGATAACCAATGATTGATAATTCAGGTTCATTCTTCATATAAATCAGAGTATCACCAATACTGTGTGTGTGTGTTTTACAGTGCTCCAAATCATATTCTAGCCAGTTCCTGGAGACATACGATGCCCACAACATGGCGGTTGATGCTGTGAGGTGGAACCACTTCCATCCCAATGTGTTTATCTCCTGCAGCTCAGACTGGAAAGTCAAAATCTGGGATCACACAATCACGTACGGCCAATTCCCTACAGCACTACATCCACAGTAAATTCTCAAGTGACTGCAGTCAGCAGCCTTTTCCAGCTAATCTCATTCCACACAAATTATTCTTCCAATTACAATAAACAATTCGTTTGTCAGTGTATTCATTTGACAGTTCTATTAGGCCTTCTCTATTTTGCCAAAGACACCATTGGGTTAATAAGGATGACAATTAGCCTGTCATCCTAAGTGCTTGTTTTGTGGTATGTGTTAGTTTGTATTAAATGGTGTTTTTAGATGCAGCATCCCAAAACTGCCAGCAGAGGGCTCTTGTGCTACATAACGTGTGCAACAGGTCTAACCAAGGTCTGTCAGACTGCCACACAACGTCTGTCTGTCCAAATGTCTTTTTTTGGTCATGGATCTGATAGATTTACAAGGTTTACAAGCAACTTTAAGATGATTCGTTTTCATCAGAGTTTCATGCACACAGCAATAGTTTAGGGAGTAACACTGTATATGTGCCATTATGTGAAATTTAGTCTAAAACGGAGCACGGCAGGAAGCTGTCAGCACAGAGACAGGCAGTGATATACAGATAAGGAATGTGAGAGATAAAGTATTGTCTGTTCTGGTGCACAGATGAAGAACAGGGGAGATATTCATTCATCTGTCACCTCAGAGTGAGAAGCAGTCTTCTTTCATTGTACTATTGATTCCAGACCTCTTCTGTCCTTTTCTCTTCTCGTCTCTAGGGAAGTCGTAATAATGTTCTTTAAGGCAGGCCACAGACATGCCTCCCTTTTATATTTCAGATTTTACAATGCAGATAACACTGCCCACCTATTGGCTGAATTTTGAACAAAGGCTCTCTCTGCATGCCCACTTTAAACACGTTTTTATTTAAATTTTTATTAAAGTTTAGCTTTGACTGAATATTAGTTTAGCTGATGAAATCCTCAATACAATAAACTTTTTTTTTTTCTCAGGACACCCATGTTTACCTTTGACCTGAACGCTGCAGTGGGAGACGTGGTCTGGGCTCCATATTCCTCCACTGTCTTTGCCGCTGTCACTAATGATGGAAAGGTACAGTAAGCAGTTCCAAAACACGCATGGTTTGCAACTTGCTAGTCAGTTACATTGTTAAGTAAAGTAACCAATGCTGTACAAGATGATGCTCTTAACTTTGAAGTGTGTATATCTGCAAAAAGTGGATTTTGTCAACATTCGACTACACTAGCATACAAGCCTGAGACAAAGGGACTAAACGGCAAATGTTTTTATGGGGTCTTGAATTATATATTATTATTATAATGTATATAATGTATATTTAAGATATATAGCACTTTTCTAGATACTTCCATGGGAAGTGCTTTATAAAGACAAGGGATGCAAAATATATATTGAGACTATCAGCATCCATCTGGATGATGTGACTGCAGCCTAGTGGACCAGAACACTCACCACACACTAATGTTGGTGGTGGAGAGGAAACAAAGGCTATGTTTGGGATGAGATAATGGCTTACTACTGAATATTGTGTACTGCCTACTGCCTGTGCTATATGAAATAATGAGTCAGATGTTGAAAGCCATCTCTGTAATTATCGCCGGGTTAATTTGTCACTCTTGAAATAGAAGGTCAAGCGCATTGCATTGTGGGATACAGTACTAAACAGTTTGCTCTGTTGTATACTGTACAGTTTGGCCAAAGCAGCACTCTTACCACAGTAGCCATAGCTTAACTATGATTTTTGTAGTAAAACTACACTTATACAAATAGTAGTCAATCCACCAAAATGTGGTTACTAAACTTTTACCTCAGAGCCATGGTTATGTTTTTTTGGGGATAAATCATACATGTTTTGTACAGTAAAATTCAAAAATAGTAGTATTTTAGGAAGCTAATCTGAACTAATAAAGAGTGAAAATTCTTTATCAGTTCAGTTTTAGCTGTTGAAAATTCGTTGAAAATGAATACATTAAATGAAATGTCTGTGTTTTCTTGTTTGAAAATCTCACAGGTATATTCAAAGATACACGCACGCACGCACGCACGCACGCACGCACACACACACACACATGCTTTGGTTGACTATCCCCGTGGGGACAGTCCATAGGCGTAATGTTTTTATACTGTACAAACTGTATATTCTATCCCCTAACCCTATCCCTAAACCTAAAGATCATAGAACACTTTTTGCATTTTTAGATTTGTAAAAAATATTGTTCTGTACAATTTATTAGCTTTTTTGCCCCTGGGGACCTCAATTTTGGTCCCCACGGTGACACGAGTCCCCATGTGTTGGTGTGTATTCAGGTTTAGGTCCCCACCGGGATATACAAACATGAACACACACACACACGCACGCACACACACACACACACACACGCCCCCTTATGAGTGTTATAATGACTGTTAATGAAACACACTAGCAGCCAGACTGTGAGATCTCAGTCCAGCAGTGCTTACAGCACCTGTAAACTACAGACACACACTTGTGTGAGCCATAAGCCTCGGCATCCATTCTGTATCCTATCGTTTCCAATTTGACTCAATCACACAGCTGGTCCCAAACACCCGTCTAAGACGCTTCAGGCGTCACCCGTCAGTCTCTCAGGCTCGATCAGGTCAGAGTGCCGTGCTGTGGTGTTATTTACTAACACGCGGCTCCGACGGGATAAATTACACCTGCTCTCTACAGGAAGCCTATATTACAGTGTGATCCAATAAAGGCCTCACTCGGTTTCCCGACAAACCCAAACAACTTCAATTCTGCTTTGGTGTAATACCTTTGGTACATTGTCAGCAATTGGTGGACAAGCTGAGAATGTAGTGTCTTGTAATAGGTAATGGGTTGGTAACACTTTAGTATAAGGACCAATTCTCACTATTAACTAGTTGTTATTAGCATGCCTGTAATTAGCATGCCTATTATTAGCATATTGGCTGTTTATAAGCACTTATAAAGCACATATTCTACATCCCTAATCCTACCCAATACCTAAACCTAACAACTACCTTACTAACTATTAATAAGCAACAAATTAAGAGTTAACTAAGCAAAAGTCATAGTTAATAGTTTACTAAAACCGAGAACTTCAAAGAAAGTGTGACCAATGGGTTTAGTGGAGTTTTATTTGTCTGATCAGTTTAAAATCAAATGTCAACATTTTGTGTATACATTAGACAAGAATATTTAGCGAATAATGAAAATCAGTCTTTACCTCAAACAAAGATATTGGAACACCTAATGCATACAGATGTTTGTTGCAGTGTTTTGACACTTCAAGGGATAGTTCACTCAAAAATGAAAATGACTTCATCACGTTTTTCACTCTCATGTGATTTCAAACCTGTATGACTTTCTTCTGCAGAGCACACAAAAGAAGATCTTTTGTAGAATGTTAGTAACCAATCAATACTGGACCCCATTGATTTCCATTGTAAACAGTGAGACATTGCCTCATGTAGTGTTCAACATAAAAGTCATTTACAGGATTTGAACAACACGAAGATGAATATTTTGTGGGTGAACTATTCCTAACAGCCCCTAGTCCTTAAACACAATTTTTGTACGGAGTATAACAGAGTCATCTACACTCTTTTGGGGGCTTGTTCTCGTTCGGCTGTATGTGCTGTATCAGTAATGTGATAGTGTACACTACAGTATGATGTATGGCAGTATTAAACTGGCATTGGAATCGGTCAAGTTCTTTGCTTCTGCTGCTAGCCGGCTGCCTCCACTATTTGTTATTGTCAGAAAAGAAATGCATTTCTCGCGACCCTACAAACCTACGAAAATAAACTGAGCGAACTGCTCATTTACTCATCTTTAGAAGGACTCGCTTCCTTCGAACCCTCTGCTACAGAAATGTTGTGTTATATGTAGTGTTACTCCTGTAGTTACAGATGGCATCATTAGTCGTGGTACGTGTCCTCCGCATCGCTGCGTCAGCCGCCCAGAATATCATCGGTCTGTTAAGATACATTCACACCCGCTGACTAATTATGAGCCGTACTGCTTGACAAATATTTACTAATGAGTATCCAAGCCTTCATCCAGTTGCCTCTCCTTGTCTCTCATTCATCTGCCACAGCAGTGACCACGCTTAGGTGGGCAGCGTGATGCATGAATGACATTGAGGATGATGGAAATTATAATCGTCCATCTCTCGCTCACTCCCTTCTATATAATTTGGATTTTCCTGCTGAATGTAGCAGGGCATGAAATAGTGTCATCCACACACTTTAGCTCTGTCAACTGCCTACATGCCTCTTAAAGGGATAATTCACCCAAAAATGAAAAATCTTTCATCATTTACTCACTCTCGTGTCATTCCAAACATGCCATGAATTTCTTTCTTCTGCAGAACACAAAAGAAGCTATTTTGAAGAATGCTGGTAACCAAAAAACACTGACCCCCACTGTGTGGAGATAAAACCACAGAGACATTTCTCAAAATATCTAATTTATTTGTATTCCACAGAAGAAAGAGTTATATACAGACAACATGAAGGCGAATAAATGATAACAGAATTTTTGGGAGATCTTTGAGCATCTCTTTAAGAAACTTGGATTTGGATTATAAGACATAGATAGCAAGAAATGAGGCTTACACAAACACACTTGAATACATATAAAACACATACACATCCCAACAGTACAGACAATATAGTCCTCCACAGCAGATGGTCTGAATTTTTTTAACACCTCCACAAACGCATCCGCTCATACACATGAATATATTAAACCAAAGCTGCAAACCCAAACGCATCATACGCTTGCTGACATATTTTTTGCAGCCAAAGCAAAAGGAATACATTACAGAGGTGCTAATGCCTCCTTCTCACTAAAAACATGAAAACACAGCATTAATGACAGTCACACATTCTGTTTTTCCTTCCTTCAGGTTCACGTGTTTGACCTCAGTTTCAACAAATTTGAGGCTCTCTGCCAGCAAGCAGTGGTAGCTAAGAAGACCAAGCTATCACACGTCGAGTTCAACCCCGTCCACCCAATCCTCATCGTGGGCGACGACCGTGGCTGTGTCACCAGCCTGAAGCTCTCTCCCAACCTCCGCAAGAAGCCTAAGGTAAAACATGCACTCGTGTTATGTGCAGACCTCTAAAGATCACGTGAAATCGCACGGGTGTCCTGCAGCTGAGCCTCGTTCGATCGGTGCCGTTTCAATCACGGCCGTGCCACATGGTTCACGTTATGGAACGCTGTATCTGCATCTTTGCAATCAGACGTGAATTTATGGCACGAGCAGGACCCGCTGCGTTAGAATGAAAAATCATCATTTATTAGAGCGTTCTTGAGCGTTTCACTTTAGCTAAGTGGAAGGGGATGAGAATGTTCCGGTAATACATTAACATAGCGCCTTCAACCGCTTCTCATAATGTACATTTAAATAGAATTTGTTTGCATTGCATTAACCTGTAGTGATTCGAGACATCAATCAAGTAGAAAGAGCCTGATGGAGTTGATGGCGAGAATAAAGGACATGATCGAGGATATGTGATGTTTTGTTCAGAGCAAGGTGGTTTATAATTCCTGCGGAGAGATATCTATTTCCTTTTATCTCAATGACAGTTTATGACATTTATATTCATGCCACTCACTTCTGTTTCCGTCTGAGCCAATCACCTTAGCCGTAGATGCCATGTGATCAATAAAAATAATCCTTTTGATACTTTTAAAGGCCAAAAATAAAAATGTTGTCATCATTTATTCACCCTCATGTCCTTCAAAACCTGTATATGATTCTTTCTTCTGTGGAACACAAAAGAAGATATTTTGAGAAATGTCTCTACGGTTTTGTGTCCATACAATGGAAGTCAATTGGGACCAGTGTTGTTTGGTTACCAACGTTCTTCTTTTGTGTTCTGCAGAATAAAGAAAAAGTGAAGATGAGTAAGTGATGAAAGAATGTTTGGGCGAACTAACCATCCAAAATCTTTAGGAAATCAAACAAATGACTCGTGTGTACATGACCCAGTCAACATTTTCCTTTCTTATTGCATCTGTTAGCTCCCTTTCACATCTATTCATCTCCATATCTGTCATACATTAGTGCCATATGATGGATCAGGTTTCTTTTTTAATCCTGTTAATGGCACCCCTGTGTAAAAGAACTCAGCATTCGAATACCATCTCTTGTGTTATTCATTACAATACTAGTTTTCCATCGGTCTAGTGAGATGAACCCTCATTGATGCTATGTCCTTGTCTTACAGTGAGAAAACTAAATAACAGTGCCAGCACGTAATTAAAATCTGTCCTCTCAGACAAGCTGCTGTCTGTCACGGCACAGCTTGTGAAATGTTTCATTTGTTATGCGGAGATCTCAGTCGATGGCAGCATTGTGCGGATGTGTTCTGTCGGTGATAGTCATTATATTTGATTGACTCAAACAGTTCGTTCTAATGATATACAGTGTCACAGGTTGAGATTGCCGTGTCCGCTAATGCGTTTGATTAGAAAGAAGCTGTATTATTGAGCCATGGCTAGCTAGAGAGAGACTGCTGGAGTGTTGTGTGTGTTTTAATAAGACTAATGGAGGCCATCGATGCTACACACGTTTATTTGTGTCTTTCACCTCCAGTCATTAGACTCCAGGTTGTTATGTGTTTCAAGAGGCTGATTCAGTGGAGTGTGTTTGAGGTTGAGATGCTCCTTTAGACAACAAGAAGTAAGCCACTGGTTGGTTAAAAGTATTCTAGAAGAAAGTGTTTTGCCAACAAACAGACACACTTACACAAAGACCTCTCTCTACACAAATAAAGAAACACAAAACCTCTTTACTTTTATAATTACAGACCTTTGTGAAAACCGTGATGACATCGATTCTTTAGATTAAGCGCTTGACCTTTCAGGTTTCCAGCTGTGTTAAGATAGGTTTGGGTCAATGCTGGCCGAGGCCAGACATGTAGGCACACTTACCCGTCTACGTGTGTGCTCCATGTTAAAGAAATCCAATGCCAGCAAGACCCGTGGGGCAGCATCTGTGATGGTGAATAAAGACAGCAGGCTACAAACTCAGCAGGATTAAAAAAGAAACCTGATCCACTGTATACTGTCTAATTGTATATTGTGTAAATGTATGTATATTGTTGTTTATGTATATTGTACATTTTCATATCTTGTTGCTTTTACTGCCATGGCCAAGAGTCTTGTACCTAAGAATTTCACCGTCAGTACACTTGTGTACAAAGAGATTTGATTTGATTTTGATAAACTCAATAGAATGGGTTAAATGTTCAGGTTACTCAACCACTTGAGTTTACGCCCTGCACACATCCCACCTCCCACAACCCACCAGAATGCTGTCTTATAGAACATACTGTATCTCTGTGACTTGGCTGTGATTCATCAATCACAGCCCAGAGGAAAATGTTTCTGCTCGGAGGTTGGGCTCTCATACTGCGTGAGACTCGGGCTATATTTCTCAGTTTTATTTTTTTACAGTATCAGCCTTGTCTCAGGTATTTTCCCGAAATAAAATCTCTATATATTTGCTATACAGTTATATGTGGGAGTTCAGATCATTTGATGAAAGATGTTTGAGCTGAAAGACTTTTAAGTGCAGAAATGCATATCTTGGCAAATCTTACCACGGTTTGAGACATCTGAGAAATTAAAGATTTCAGCTTAAGTCTTTAATGAGCTTCATTTATTCTTACCGCTTTTTAGGAAAACAATCGAGAAGTTCAAGAGATCACCATTTGTTTTTTTTCTTAATGGGCGCATCTATAATAACTGTACACAAATATCTACTTTAGATATTAAGATTCATTGTTTGAATAGTCGGGTCAGTATTTTGTTCCTGACATCGCAGTTTGCAGTCTCAGCTGCCTACACTTAGATTTATTTTCTAATCTACTGTGTACAGCAAGAGTCTTTCTCGGCAGCTTCTCTGCAAACTCTCCTGTTTTAAATAACAGGGTCAATAAACAAACTTTAATTGCCAGCACAACGCTGACCGCAATTATAAGCTTGTCTGAAACATTAGGAGGTCTCTTAGCAAGGGAGTCACTTAATAGCAGCGAACTCTTTTTTCTCTTACGTAACATCTCTCTGCTGATTCACAACCAGCACCAGCCACATTCATTAAAACATACACTTCTGCACATCTTCAGCTTCACAAATATTGAAGATATTTAGTCACTACACTACCACAGTGTTTATATTTAGAAATTTGACTCGCAGCTCTCCTACTCTGGCTGACACATATGCACATCTATTAAACAAACAAAATGGGTATACTGTACAGTAGATCGTTTTGCAAGATGTAAACAAGACTGGTCCAGAGCACTTCCTGTTTCCGTTTTTTGAATACAACAGTATACAAATGTTAGAACAAAATACAACCAACACAACATTTAAATACTAAAGATGAATATTAAAAATCTTTAAGATTTAATGTAACATCGTATTTTAAAAAACTACAGTGTAAGACAGGAAGTGCTTTAGGACCATGTGTTGTCTACAGTGCGTCTTTAAAAATGGTCTATAGTAACTTACAGATCTGAATGTGTAGCATAATCCTGTGAGAGAAAAAAAAGACTTTACACTATCAGAAAAAAAGTCAAATGTACATAAGCTGTCGCTATGCTATGGTGATACCCTTTCAAAAAGTACAACTTTGAAATAAGGTGCATATTAGTACCAACTGGTACCAAATGTATACATACTGTATCTGTACCTAAATTAGGATCTTTTTAAAAGGTACCATCGCCCAGCTTGGGTACATTTTTTTACCTTTTTTTGACAGTGTACGTTATATTCAAACTGAGAAAAATAAGAAATAAGAAAACTAAGTATTTCTTAAAAGAAAAAAATATATATTTGGTTCCACTTCATTTCGAAAGTACACTTTAGACATTTTTGCAACTACATGTCAACTAACTCTCATTAATTTGCAGCTACTTGTCAAGTAACTCTCACTGAAGTATAAGTAGACTCTTAACTTGGGTATAGTAGAATAAATATAAACAGTACAGTTGTAAAGTTAGGGTGAGTAGAATGTATTTTGGGGACCATCAAAATAAAACGTTCGCACATATTAAAGAAAAAGTTCACCCAAAAATGAAAGATCTGTCTTCATTTACTCACCCTCAAGTTGTTCCAAATCTTTATCAATTTTTTTGTTCTGATGGACACAGAAAGATATTTGGAAGAGTGCTTGTAACCAAACAGTTCTTGGCCACCATTGACTACCATAGGCCTAGTAGGAAAAATTGCTTTATAAATGTCTTTGTTCTGTTGAACACAAAAGAAGATATTTTGAAAAATGTAGACTAATGTACCATTAGTCAATGGTAACCAAGAACTGTTTGGTTACAAGCATTGTAACAAGCATATCTTTCTCTGTGTTCATCAGAACAAAGAAATTTAGACAGATTTGCAACAACTCGAAGGTGAGTAAATGATGACAGAATTTTTATTTTTGAGTGAACTGTTCCTGTAAGCACAGTCTACAAATACACTAATGACCTGTTAACAAGAATTTGCAAAGTTACTTGCTGTATATTTTGAAGAATTTCTTCAAAATATCGTGTTGTCATCTATTGTCCTGTAGTCACAGTTTTGTTGTAGTGTGTGTCCTACCAGTGTGAAGAGAAAGTGATTTTGTCTGGAGTAAAATGTAAAAACATATTTTACCACTCCATCCCCATAAGATAGTTTGCTATTGAAAAAAGGAAATCTAATAACACAAACAACAGCACAAACCTGTGGTGGTTGGATTGGTGGATCAAAGCCTTGCTTTAGCAGCGCAAAGGGTGGTGCATGGATTTGATTCCCAGGGAACACACATACTGATGATAAAATATAGCCTGAATCCTCTCGCTTTGGATAAAAGCGTCTGCCCAATGCATACATGTAAATGCAATCACTGCCAATCGGAAGGGTCCTCACGGTAGCTCTGAGATGTGTTCAAGTCTCTTTGATTGACATCTTCTCCCAAATTCTTTTCCCTAATGACTCTCTCTCTTTCTCTTAGACGGAGTCTCTGAATAGTTTTAACCTTGAGCTACTTATTAAAGGCCATTGAGGAGTTCTCTCTTCTTTAAACATTCTGAGGACACCTGAACATTAGCATTCCGCTGAGCATATTTAACAGTTCTTCCCAGAGTGATTTTGAGCCTAATGTTTGTCTAGAATTTCATCTAATAATTAAAAGAAATCGGAGACATACAGAAAGATCTGCTATCATCTGCTCATCAGGGTCCTGTACAGTTCATTGCCGTGACGGCACAGACAGTAACCATAGTGATGTTTGATAAGCAGTCCACTTCCCAGAGGAAACAATAGCTGCGTTTACATAGACCAATGTAATCCGATTAAAAATCCAATCCGAATGAAAACGCTCCATATAAACGCGTCAATCAGATTAAAAATGCCCAAGCCGATTGAAATTTCAGTCGGATTGTAAGGGGTGGTTTATGCCGTTTGTAACCCGCTTGATAGGACATGTAAATACTTGATCAGATTAAAAACCGAAGTAGGAAATTTTGCGCATGTGCATGCAAAGACGACGCTGGCTCGTACAGACGTAAGTGCGTATGTCGCACGGAACGGAGCAGCTGTTGCTAAAGAAACCAAAAATCATAAATCGGACAAAGCGGTACACATTTCCATATGCTTGTCATCTCTAAATGAACATATTGATGTTTCTATGCATTTAAAATGTCTTAACTGTTTCTCTGAAGTGAGTTTTTAACCGCAATTTCTCAGTTCCTTTTTAAAACACGATACATTTGCAGATGTACAAACCTACTGTAGGCTAAAATATCTAATCATAAAATTTCATTGATATGCGTAGTAGGGCTACCGAACATTTCTTTTATTTATCGTTTGCTTAGATGTGCTTTGGAAGGATTAACTGTTTTACCACGGTAAGTCTCTGTAACGACCTTGCTCCATTGATATGTACTAGACATTATTTTGCGTTTATGAATTGTACATTATTATTATTCTGGTGTCTGTGACATAAAATAAACACATCTGTGCTTACAACATTGTTTGAGTAGCCGTTTTGTGAATATTATAAGATACCCGCGTCCACCGCGCCCGTCTCTGTTTACCGTTAATGCTGATATATGAATCCGCATATTATCACTTCTAAAGTTCGGTATTAGCTGTATTACTAAAACACTGTTTTTAGTGGGTATTTAGGTGAACACTTGTGCAGTGTGCGCATGTCAGCAGATTATATCGGATTTGAAGCTTGTCATGTAAACACGCACATCAGATCACTTAATTTACCTTTCATGTAAACACTACATTCAGATTGCGCAATCTGATTAAATTCAATGCGATGTGTCCGTGTAAACGCAGTTAGTGTGTCACTGTAATCATCTCTGACAAATGTCATGCGAGATTAGCGCGAGTCTCTGATGTTAGCGGCACACACTGAGGAAATAACGCTCAGCTAACGCCGCTCTTTATTACCTCCCTCACACGCAGAAGTGTTGGGGATTGCTCATGGCACCCCTGGGTCAGTCCTTTCATCTCAGTCAGACTCATCACTTCCTCTTTATCTCTCTCTTCGCATCTCCAGGAGAAGAAGGGCCAGGAGTTGCCGAAGGGTCCGGAGGTGGAGATCGACAAGATGGAGAAACTGTTGAGTTTGCTGAGGGAGTCTGGGAGCAATCAGGCATGAGAATGAGAAATCTACAAAATGAACAAACACATTTATATATAATAACATTAAATATTATTATTACATACTGGTTTGTAGCTTTCAACATGCATGTAAACATACTGATGGACTAAGTCACAAAACTAAACTTTTGAAAATTGAAAACCTGGACTATAATGTAAGTAAATATTTCACAGAATAATAAAAAAAGACAAAGTCATTGTATAGATAGTTCTATGCATTTATTAAACACATCTATTAGTTGATTTCCTCTCTTGCAAGTTAAAGATGCTAGTATAAGATATGTTATTAGTTCAGCAATCCCACAGGCTCTTTGCATAAACAACAAGAAACCACATTTCATGATAATGCCTTTTTCAAACACAAAGCAGCACTTCAGCTCTTATAAAAATTTCATTCTCACACTTTTGCTTTTATTTGTTTGCACGTCCTCATTAGCATAGCATCTACAGCTAGCAGGTTTGCTGCAGGTGTACCGTTGTGGGATTTCGCTAATGCTTTGTTAGGCACTACTGAATGACACAAAAGAGGCCATTGAGAGTCTCTTTCTCTTTACATAAAACACTCCAGGCCGAGTGATGCTGCTGCTGTATGAGAGACACAAACACACTCCCAGCAGCCCACACTCAGCCAGCCCACTTCTCCTTCTCGAGTGGATTTGAATGTTGCCCCCATTACACAGGCCTTTCCTTAACTAAACACGTCTTAACATTTCTAAAAGCACACGTGTTCGTGAGAAGTTACGTCTGATCGTAAATGTTTTAGGGGGGTCACTTTTCAATGGCTGTCAAAGGGGCAGTTTTTGGAACCTGATGCTAGTTTTTATCTATCAGCATGGGTTAAAGGGATAGTTTACTTTAAAAAAATCTGTTATCATTTATTCAGTCTTATGTTATTTTAAACCTGTATATCGCTGCTGTCCTTCTGAAACCTCGTATCTCCATATTTCGTGATTTTTAATCATTATTATGAGTCACCCTTTATGTTTGTCACTGGGTTTTGCCAATATCTAACCAATAAAATGTATTAAAAAGTGCTTGTCAACGTTGACAACGCAGTATTTAATCATTTAAAAAGCACTGTGTTCTTTCCATTTCCTAAAAACAGGGAATTTGAACATACAAGGTTTTAGAAGAACAGCGACAATATGTGGAACACAAAAAAGTAGATAGTCTGAGGAATGTCTCTGTGGTTTTGTGTCCATACAATGGAAGTCAATGGCGTCCAATGTTGTTTGGTTAACAACATTATTCAAATGTCTTTTGTGTTCTACAGAAGAAAGAAAGTCATACAGGTTTGAAATGACAAGAGGGTGAGTAAATGATGAATAACTAATTTTGGGGTGAACTATCCCTTCAACTAACAACAAACCAAACCTGGAACCCATTGGGTCACACAATCACATCTTTGGCAGCTCCATCCCATGCAACTTGCACAGTCTAAACGTATCTTTTTCTCATCCCTCAGTATTTTGAACTTATTTAGATGGATCCCCTCTCACATTCACTACCTGAATCCCCTCAGGTTGTCAACAAGTACTTTTGCTCATTTCTCTGATGTGCATTTTCTAGAGTCAGTACCGGTACTCTCTCCTGGCTTGAGGGAACCTTGCAAGCTTTGCAAAGGATCAATATAAGAGCTAGTATAAGCAGAGCTACCAAGATGTTACACACTATAGCCACTACCGCGGCGGTGGAGAGTCCCGTAGTGGACACAGAGTCTTCACAGTCACATTCCTGCATAGCTGACACAGTAAAGGTCTCCTTTGGATCAACCGTCAGCTCCGGAGCTCCAACAGAAGACTCGATTCTGATCCGTGACCTGTGACTGAAGCCAGATGTAACGCTGTGAACTTGAAAGCTCGCTTGTTGATATCACCGTCACGCTGTCATCCGCCGCCGTCACTGTTCCTCTGCTTCTGCCTCTGGGGATCTAACTGATCTTCTGATCCCGTGTGAAGACGTGGGTCCTACTTTTCACATCTCTTATCTTCTCACATCAAGGACACACCGTTTGTTGAACTTAGAGGAAGACGGTCTGTCACATATCAGGAGTGATGTCAGGTTGGAAGTCTTGAGCTGTTATTTGAAATGAATGTAAAACACAGTCATCATTCACTGGTTGGATTTACTTTTGATTTTGTTGTTTTTGTCGAGCGAGCTCAGATTCGCTTCGAGACGCTCAGATTTGCTTTTCTGAAAGGGCTCTGCAAAGCTGTAAACTTTCCTCTTCTTACTGTGGAAAATCTTCTTTTCTGTCTGAAAGAGAGAATGAGATCATTTAAATGGGTAGCACAAAACTGTAGTGTAAACACAGAAAAAGTGGGACAATTGTTCATCCATATTACAATAAAAATCATTAAGCTCAAGGTCATAATTTAAAAACAATGGAAAAGCTTTACCTGTATTTACCTCATTATTATTTCACAAATCTACAGAAATAAATAGCATTTAATCCGTCCGCAAGTTTTACATTTAAAGAAACATGAGGAGTTAGGTCCAAGATCCAAAATGGTGTAGCTGAAGTGCACGAAAGCAATTTGACAAGGTGTGCTCGTATCTTTTTGTTTTTGATTATTTTCAATACACTCTCAATTTATATTTTTTTGGTGCATAACAAATGCATCTCAGTGTTTTTATTACATTTTGAACAGGCACCACAGTGTGGCACACACCGATGTTGCCAGTTTCATTCCTCTCCCGGTGTGGAGCCGGTCACAAGCCTCTGCCTGGTTGCCGTCTCTCTGAAACTACCATCCGAATACACAATGAATCTAACATTTTTATTTAAACACACAGCATATGCACAGTATACGCTGCATGGGAAATGTATAAAATGACATTTGAGTCACTTCAGGTACCATAGGAGAGCATGTGTTGAGCGTGAAACCTCCGCTGTAAATGATTTCACTGCTGCACGGCTCATAGATTGTAGTGGGAAGACCCCCTCCTCCACAGTTCAGCCATGAAGAGAGGGGCACAGAACTGTACACTGTGCAGCGAGTGTCTCTGAAGAGGGTCTCCTCCTCCACAACTACATTTACACTCATACACTTACATGAATAATTCAATCCTTTGGCTTTAAATGCATTCTGGTAAGTCAAGTATTAAACTAGAGCATGGTAGCAGTCATGTTGTAGTTCACCCAAAGATGACAATTCTGTCATTGTTTACACACCCTCAAGTTAATCTCAACTCTTATAATTTAAACAAGAAGTTAAAGAGATCGTTTATGCACACAATGGAAGTAGTCAGTGAGCAGGGACAAGCCCCAAAATACACCTCAAAGTGCTGTAAAAGTATATTACTCGTAAAGACTTGTTTGTGATATTCATCATATGGACTGATTTAAACCTTTATGGTGTTTCCCATTTTAGAAGCACAACCCCCCTGTCTAGTATGTATGCAAACCTCATAATTCAGACATTTTTTACTTATTTTTTAAAGCCAACATCCAAAAACACAAATAAATCTTTTCTATTGTTTTTTTTATTTTAAGACTTTAACACTATTAATTACTATTAGGCCCAAGTCATTTTTCTAACGTGAGCTGGTCCCCACAATGTGGACGAAACCACACACACAGCAAGACTTGCACAGCTCATCCTTCATGCACCAGTGGATGCATCCTAAATGAAAATGTGTCTAGAAGAAGACATTGGAAAGATTAAGGCACTCTTCCACAAGGCCCATTTGCTACTAGATTGAGTCCAACCCCACAGTGAGGGTGGAAGGAAGTGCAATTTCTGTTTGTTAGTTTCCCCATAAAAACAAATCTAAGAGAAGTGAGAGACACTACACCTGAAACAACCTGCACCTGCAATCCAAGACCTGCTAACCTCCCCGCAGTACCAAAAACAACTTTAAACGGTCAATAAAGGGAGTTTTGGTCATCTGAGATTCATTTTGTCATGTCCACGAATCACCTGCCTGTCCTCTGACCCTGTGCTGCTGCAGCGAAAGGCTTTGTGTGTTCATAATGCCACAAGGGCTCTTTGCTCGACTGTATGGAAATATTGGTGGAAAGCCAGAGGTCCCGTTTCCAGGAAGGAAAGAGAAAAGAAAGGATGTAATTACACGTGCCCCATAAAAGAGGGTTGCATGAAAATCCGAGTCGTTTTACAAAAGTGCTTGTCAACCATACACAATCATTTTTTTTCAGTGAGCACATTCAGAGACACTTTGAGTGAATAGATGCTGTCTATTCTGGGTGTCATCTGAGCGGATGTGTGTGTGTGCTGCCGGTGTGATATTCTGAACTCATTTCACTCTGCAAGTGGTGGGTGGCTTCCACAATAACTGAAAACCTCCTGAGGGTCTCCTGGCTGGAGCGACTGTCTCATTTATTAATATACCGAAAGTTGCCTTAAGCCACTGAATATGAAACTCAACAACCTATTTTCTCAACCTCCTTTATCACTCTCTTCTAGGAGTTTGTTTGGTAAAATCAAACAAATAAAGCGGGAAACTTACTTTCCAAATCAAAACATGCAAATCAGTGGCCGCAAGTGTGTGGAATTCTGGAACATGAAATGGATAAAACATGACCCTGGACGTGTCATTTTGCATGAGTTTGCATAAGGTTCATGCAATGCACTATGGGTAGGGGTGATTCTGGTTGCAATTCCAGGATGGTGTTTACCCACCTTGACAGAATAAATGAATGGTGCAAAAAAAGGAAAATGATGTTCTGGTGCTGTATTTAGGTTGTGAATCTAGACATGGTTCAAAATAATCTCCCGCAAGACGAGACAAAATATCTCAAAATACAGGCAATTCACAGTGTCAGGCTGCAGAACAAGCTCATGTTTGTGGGGAAAACACACACTCAAACATACACATACTGTACGCACACAGATTGCTACCCAGAATGGCAGCTCTCCAGAGCCAGATGGAAAAGCACAGACAAGCTTGTGGCTGAAAATCAGGACTTCATAATAATGCCTTGCATTACAATGACATTCCAGTTCTGTTCCATTTTATGTTATTCATTTGGACCCTGTTTTTATTGTGGCATACAGTGAAGCCATGGTGTATAATATAAATGTCCGTATTTTTCACCTCGTGAGAGCGTAAGGCGTATTTCCCTTGATTGTTATTATAGCTTGCCTTGCATTAAAGCCTAAGGGGAAGGGGTTGGGCGTCTACTGAAAATTCAAGAGCTGTTTCTAATAATTTCTTGTGAAAAAACAACCTGCGGTTGAGGTCACGGTGAAAAGACCAAGCTGATTTAAGTAAGAATAGCTTGTTCCAAGGGGATTGCTTGTTTTTATAGTCGTTTTGACAACATCACATGCTACTAGGAACATATATTTGCTTGGTTTCTGTCTCATTTCACTTAAATACAGTAATCATCATTTATGAGTATCCTTGATTTAACTGCTTAGAGACATTCATTTAATTTACTGGTAATTTACTGTTGGAGGGCAACACGACTTTCTGTGACCCAAAATCCCCGGCATCCGGCCAAATGAATAGAATACTGCCTGCTAATAGAGAAATTCAGTCAATTAATAAAGTCAATTTGTACTGTAGGTTGGTCTGGAAAGATAAATAGACATGGGTTTTTAAAATAGTGTTTTTTAATTATTTAGTGAAACGTCTGTGGTTGAAATTAGAAATGTTATGCTTATACTATATAATACAAAGTCACACTTTCAGTGTAAATCGCTACATAAAAACGATGCTTTGTCTCTATCATAAAGCACATAAACTTTCTTTCTTTTATAAAAATATTTAAGTTACTTCAATTAAGGTCAACCGTAAACTTTTTTAAAACCAGCTATTCTAAAGACCTGTTAGGCATCCTAAATAGAAACCCATGGAAAACACAAAAGCACTGATTTTTTCCACGTTTTAGGCCTATAGACCACTTTAAAAGATGTAAATAACTCTGGTCCAAAACATCTTCCCGTTTCAGTTTTTTAACACCACACAAACGTTTAAACAAAATACAACCAACAGAACATTTATAATCAAATTAAAACGTAAACAAATATCTTTACGATTAAATGATATATGTGAAATTTAAACATAGATAAAAAAACTGAAACTGGAGGTAATTCTGGATCAGTGTTTACATCTTAAATAGTGGTCTATAAACAGCTCTATAGACTCATCTTTGTCTTCAAGAATAAATGATTGAGATGCATCAGTCTGCACAATGTTGTTTATCAGCAGACTGTCACGCAGGGAGGACAACTCTACAAGGCAACATAATGAATTCATGAAAAACATCAACTCATGAACCCAACTCATTTAATATAAAAACAAACCACCCCACCAACTGCTACAAACCTGGCAGCACCTGCGCCAAGACCATTCCAGAACGTTCAACGTCCTTCCATCACAGCGTCCTGTCTACTGGGATTTAACCTTGTAGTTGGCTGGCATCGCAGTTAACCAGAGAGAGTCAGCTTGGCACAGAGCTCATTCTGTTCTCAATGCATGACTTGGTAGCCATCCATCCGAGTTGATTTTCTGTGAGTCAGTCAGCCTGTGCCGGTCTTGCTTTCTCTTCTCCTCTCATAAAACGTAAACATCTGCAGTAAATAGATCTGGGAATGGTGGGCAGTACTTGCGTTCAATGACTGGACTTTGGAGACGCTTCCCTGAAGCTCACAGCCATTAAGATCTAACCTACAGCCAGTCTCGGGACGACCAGCCGGAATGCTTCAACACGATCATAAGGAATACGATTACAATCGGTAATGAAGCGCTGACATTTCAAAACAGAGACTGACAGAAAGATGGACATACAGCAGATTTGAATAAAAGGTCAAAGCTTGACATATTAAATGTAGCGTCACTGACTGACTATACAATCCTGTTTGGATTCAAATGTCACTTGTTAATACTGTTCTCCTGTAACCAACATTCTCTCCCAACACGTTTGGTTTGGATGCAGAAGGATGATGGTGATAAAAGTCAGGTCCCCCAGCAGCACTCTTTTAGATCTCTTTTAGTCTGGGTTGATTTATTACGCCTGCTCTGCATACAGATGGGAGTCTCAGTTTGTAAATCTGGGTATCTGTGTTCAATTAACCCTCGCTTAACCACAGCTGAATCATCAAGTCATTGAAACTACACAACACAAATACCGATCATATACGTACATTTGCGCCGACGCTTTTGCACACGTGCGCACTGACCAACAATTACAAAAGCGCAATAACGTATGGTGCGCGAATACAGACACATAACAGAACTTTCGCAACACGCCTGTGGGTTTATACTTTGTGTAGGAAACAAAAAGGTAAAATAAAGCGATTACCTGTCCGCGCAAAGCTGGAGCTGATCTTTACCCTGCCGACCGGACGGACGTGGATGATTTGGGTAGTTGTGTATAATATACAAACAGGCGCAGCACCTGTTTATGATGTGACGGTGACTGTGCGATCTGAATCATTTGTTTTGTAAAGAGACCAGACTTGTATTCAAAACGCTCACTGGTGGGTTGGAACGCGTTTAAACCTTTTTGGAAACAGGAAATACAAACGACCCGAAACCATACGCAAAACATATTGCATCCCCAAGAGAAGGTCAAAATAATACAGCATGCCAAACGTCCTTGAATTCTGTTGTTTACCACAAACACTCACTTCATAATGACTGAAATAAACACTTACCCAACAACTGCGATGTCGATGGGGTAGTTCAGAGAGGTAAACAGATCCTCAGTGCTGGTCTGGATGAATCGCTCCATGAGTGTGAGACAGCAGTGGATGAGCTCGCGCTCCTCTACGAGTGATTCCCTGCACGCACAGCGCGGTGAGATGCACGCGCTGACGATCATTCGGGGGAATACGTGCTTTGATCAAACTCGGTAGACAGCTTGACTAACCAAAACTACACTTACCCAACAATACATTATAAAGTTTACAAATGCAGGTTTGTTTTAACGCACAGCGCGCAAACAGCAGCACCAGAATTTAGTGCTTACAGTCGCTCATTACACCTTAAAAAGACTACTGTAATTTTAAACATGTCCTCAACGTTCTGTTTCATCATTGTAGTGAATATATTCAACGATGTGCACTGGAGCAGATATTTATGCTCACTAAATGACCCCTCTCACAATTCTGGAGACCTGAATTGCACATCATCGTTGCGTAAGTACCATAATATCAATGATAATGCGCAAAACAAATAATGGAGCGGTAACACCTGTTGTATTTGTTTCTTTAAGGTAAAAAAGTGGGCCAATTTTGAGTCATAAATATCCAATGAGATAGACATAAATTCTAAATCTAGGTGGAATAAAAACACGCTCTTCCATGTTGTTAGAGTACATTTTACATTTAGTCATTTAGCAGACGACAAACAACAACAAAAAGGTTGTTTCCCCTTACAAATTTGAACCTGACTTGTGAGTGTGACACAGCTGATCCCAAAATATGTTTATGATTGGTGTAGTTCCTCTCGTTTAAAATCAAATTCTAAGAAACTGTCACCTCAATCTGGTAGCAGGTGCTATAGGCTGGTGTGCACATTTATTATAGAATTGATCGGGATGGGAACATCTCACATGTGATCATTACGCACACAGAAAAACACACATCCTTACATCTCACAACACGCCAAATACATTACTCACAACACAGAAAAACACACATCCTTACATCTCACAACAAAAATACATTACTCACCACTGCATCAAGACTTTTACTGTCATTGTAAAAGTCAAGCATCTTGGCTCCCCCTAGTGGCAATGCTTAACATATACATTAGAGAATGTACTGCTGTGTTAAAGGGGTCATATGACACGGCTAAAACGAATATTATGGTTTGTTTTAGATGTAATGCAATGTGTATACACGATTTAAGGTTCAAAAACGCTGTATTTTCCACATACCGTGCATGTTTGTATCTCCTCTTTGCCCCGCCTCTCTGAAACGCGCAGATTTTTTACAAAGCTCATGGCTCTGAAAAGCGAGGTGTGCTATGATTGGCCAGTTAACCAGTGCGTAGTGATTGGTGGAATACTGCAAACGTGTGATGGAAATGTAACGCCTCTTACCATATTTGAACATCAGGTTCCAAAGCAATTGTAGTGACAGGTACGCCCACCTTACTTGCGTATACATTTGGGCGGTCTTAGTCAAATCATACCATGAACTGACGTAGATTTGTGGGGGTGTGGTCACACGAGGCGTTTCAGGCAGGTCTGGGTGAGCATTTGCTTTTAGATAGAATGCATCTTTTGTTCCGACACTTTCATTTTTGCATATTTACGTGTCTAATACATGCATGGGCAACTTGTAACACACCAAAGACACAGAAAAACACGTATTGCGCCATATGACCCCTTTAACAATTGACACTCTGACCTCTCTTTTTCTGCCATATTTGAGATCTAGGTTGGAACATCACTAAACATCTGTTCATTGGGTGCCCTGTTCTTTAATGAACTTGAATGCTGGGATTAGAGAAAGAAAAGCCAATATGTGCAATTGTATCACAAAATCTTCTGTCCTTGGGAATGCACCTTTATACAAGAGAATGATCTGTTTTTCATACCCATTTAAAAAGCAGTAACAAAGAAACCACAAATAGGCAAAAAAGAAATATTTATTTCATGATAGACCTCAGTTTGTAAATCAATGACCATTCAAAAAATGTACACGATTCCATGTTTTTTAAAATCTTTTTTCAGGATCCACGGACAGCAGTTGTAATATCTATGACCACATGCAATGGGTTTCATCCACTACACAAACAGGAACTAAAGCCCCTAAGCCAGTGCTATCTTGACTGAAGCTGCACTCTTCCATCACTGTGACGGCTGAACTCGAAGTCTGAAGCGCAGCTAAAACATGTCATATCTTTTATGAGTCCAACACTCCGCTTCTGATAGGCGGCAACAGCAAAAGGTGTTTCTCAAAATATTGTATGACGGACACATCCATGCACTAACGGAGTTTACAGGTAATGTTCAAAGGACGATGCTCATCGTGTGAAGGATTTTAGACTGTACTTTTGTCTCCCAGAGGTAAAAAATAAGGACATTTATAATAATATTCAACTTTAATGTCCAGGTCTGCAGTGTGGAGTTTTAAAAGGTCTCTGGACAGATAAAGTGCACTTGATGGCTGAGGTTCTTCAGCAGCGGGTCTCCTAGTCCACAACAACAGTGAAGAAGATCCTGCCCTGATCTCACGGTATTTAATATGTAGCTCTGTAGCACCAAGCGACCACCAATCAGTAAGGCAAGATGCTCATGTGGCAGGCTGCAGATGAAAAAGATTTGGAGTGATAAAACAGATGTGCTTGTCGAAGACAAAACAATTCACAAAAACCTCTGGGCATTCATGAACATCAATGCACAGAACAGCAGTTTGAGCTTCTCCTTTTTACGTCCAAACTTTGGACCTCGTGAATCGCAAAATCTCATTTTGTATACTCCATGGCACGTTTGCGTGTGAAGACATGATGGTGGTATCCTTCACTAAGTTCCATTCACCATTTTGCAAAGTTGTCGCAAAGATCAGTTTGCATCTCTCAGTTTCAGTGAGTTGAGCAGCAGATCTGATCTTCTGCTCACATCAGTTCAATAGATGTTCGGTTTTCTTCTGTGGTGTTCTGACAGTTCAGCAGGCGGACGGACGGGACTGTGAGAGTGCAGTGCTGCAGAACCAGATGATAAAGCTGCACATTTAACCGGACATGTTGACAGTGAGGAACGCATATGTAAAGGCACCGTTTTTCTGGACAGGGCGGATATATCAGTGTGTATGTGCAAGACAAATCTGAGCTCCATCTCTTCACCTCCACCTATAAAGGCATTACCAATTACTAAGGCAATTTCTCTCTGAAAAGAAATGCAAAGTGCATTTTCTGCTCTTGTATATTCTTTGCACTGCTTCTGCTAAACAAACGTTCAACATCGCATTAAAATCATAGATATTTCTCTTTAATAAATTATAGATTTATTTTCGAATAATTATACCCCGCACCCCATTATACCCCAGTGGCCGCTGGCACACATTACGGGTATTACTGTACATCTTAAAGCCATGCTAATCCCTTTGGCCGGTTCGAGGCAAAGTTCTGCTCCGTTCAGTGTTTCCACGCGAGCCCTTCGGATGCTTAGAACGAATGGACTCCGCAAGAGATCACGCGGACATTCCGAGAAAGGAAAAAATCATATTTGTACACGACGATAGAAGACGGAAGTACAAATACTCATTGTAAAATGTTTCCAGCAAAAAAGTGTTCCATGAGGTGTTTCCATGGAAGTCCTCTTAGAGGGATGTGGATCAGAACAGTCTGATTGGATGACCTGGGACCCCAGAACTTCACTGCACCCCCTCCTCATCGACATATGTAGAGGGGAACCATCCAATCTGAAGGAAGAATATGGACAGTTTTATATATAACCAGAGACACAAAATATATAGATGCTCTAATTTGATTGGCTGATAGAAAAGCGTTAATAGTATAAAGGCACAAGGATGAACGTCTGTTTGTATCAATTAATGCTTTGGCTTCTTTTGAAACTATTTTTGCTTGTGGGTAAAAACTACACAAACTAACCAAAAGTTGTTTATTTTCTTGCTGTCTTACCCTGCCATTGGCCTCTCCTTTCCACCAGCCCTGGTCGCCACCGATCTTGCTGTAGATCTTGACGATGTCTCCTTCTCGCAGGGACAGCTCTCTCATGTCTCGAGCGGCAAAGTTGTATCGCGCCACAGCTGTGCTGACCACCCTGGGTGTGAACACTACACAAGACCACCAACAATCTACATTAGCACATGGACAACGCTGCAGGACTTACAATAGGCATACACATACAGTATGAGTGGACAATAAATTACAGCGGTCTGAGATGCGATTTCTACTCTAGACTTTCATGGGTGTGATTATGATTGTTATGAATCTCTGGATGCAGAATGAGAGGATGAGGAAACAACACCAAGGGTGAAAGGATGAGCGGGTGGAAATGAAGGAGGGGAGACGGATGGAGGCGAGAACACGAGAAAGAAACTCAGATGGGCAGTACCTGACCAAAAGGGAGCAGAGCTTTGAGAGGAGAAGTTGAGGCCCTGAGGACTGAGGAAGGAGAAGTTGTAGGAAGCGCAGGAGGCTGCTGAGACAGGGTGGAGGGGAGAAGAAAGACAGAAAGAGAACGAGCGAGCGAGAGAAGGGAAGAGGAGGAAGGGCACAACAGAGTTAAGAGAAAAAAGGCGGAATAAATTTAAGGACATGGGTTCCTTATCAAACAAAAGCAAGTCAACTGTATGCCTGTGTGTGTACCGGTCTACATATGCTGAAGGCCAAATCATTTTTCACATACATTTTAATAAACATCAGGGCAAACATTGTGCCGCACATTTTGTGTGTTCCTTAGAGGAAAGAAAACCATACGGAACAATACGTGGAAGTAAATGACAGAAGCTTTCATTTTTGGTTGAACTGTCTCTTTAATCTCTGCAGCTCTTGCGCTGACACACAACCTGCAGAACTTCCTTCTAAAACCCCATCCTCACTCTCACCCCTCAAACGGCATTGTCTTTGATTTCACAGTCATGCACTTACATAAAAGCGTAACGCCACATAAGCGTCACTGCAAGATGAACAATGCCGGTCTGATACGGGCACTCAGCCGAGGAGGGCAAACATCATTTATAACACATCTAAAGGAAGCATCTGCTTATTGGAGTCTTTTCAGCTGGCTGGCCCCAAACTTGGCCCCAGGAGCCAGAAGTCACGTTAAGGCGTTTGCTCCAGCCAGAGTGGGCGGCTCCTTGAAAACCAAGCCAAAAGTGACAGACAGCTGAAACGGTCAGAGGCGGGGCATACAGAATGTGAGGGCGGGACCAGCTGGCAGGGTTTGTTTGTGCAGACTTTCAAGGCTGGTGGATGGCTGCTTGCCAGACTGGTGGGGGTTCAATGCCAGCGTTAAGTGAAAGTCAAAGAAAGAGAGATATAAAGAAGGATTTATAGAAGTGAACCTTTACCTGGTGAACGGGTGTTGGTGCGAGAGCTCGATCGTTCCCGCGATTTGTAAGGGTACTTCAAGGTCGTATCCAACAGCTTAAAGCTCTCTTTCAACGAGTGACTTTGATAATACTCCACAAGCTCCTGTGATGAAAAACACATCGATTTAAAGTTATTTAAAGCAGACTGAGAAGTAACTCCAACCGTGAGATGCCTGACTTACCAAGAGGCTTTCAAACTTCTTCGCCTCTGTGATGTGTATCCAGTTGTCTTTCTCGATCACTTTGATGTGCTTCACTTCATCGTTAAACCTGGAACAAGACATGCACAATTCTCATTACCCACATCTCATAACCACACTTGCAGAAAGCCTAGAAAGCGTCTATTTCATTTCATCACATGACTCACTTGATACTGATGGCGAATCTCTCGGCCTCAGCCGTTCTCTCTCGGATCAGATAGGTGCCGCTGCTGTGAGACTTCAGCAGGTTGTCGGCCTGCTGTCGCTCCATGTTTCCAGCGAACCTGAAGCCCAGAGGGAAACACACCTGATTCACCGAGCCCGTTCAATACCCTGAACATCATTACAGCGTCTCTCGCAGGACCTGTTACCTCATTAATAGACAATAAACACTCAACACGCCCTACAATTAACCTACAGCCAATCAATCATCTTCATTGATTCTGCTTATGACACAAATACGATTCCATGCAAATTTGAGCAGGGTCGAAAACACTACCAAAATACCACGTATTTTGATGTTACAGTATATAGAACACACATTATAGCGCTAATACAGCATCTCTCGTCATTATAAAGCAGTAAGTATAGAAAATAAAAAAAGGATGAGATACCAGGGATAAACGCAGTAATCCATCTCTCTGGAGGACTGACGGCTGGAAAATGACTGGAAAGGCTGTGAGAAGAAAACCGAAGGATGATGTGAGATCACAAGGTTTTGTTTCTAATAGTGAACATGCAATGTCAAATATTGTAGCGCACTTATTTTCGGAAAAAAAAGCTCTTACCAATACCTTAGGGTCTAAACATGGTTTGACACTTGAACTGGGAAAGTAGCCAGTCTTCTGGGTTGAGATGAGCTTGCCCTTATGGGTAAAGCAAATGAATGATAAGGAAAAAAAAAGAATCTCGTTTCTTTCATTCTTTCAATGCAATTGAAAACATGGCAACCATAACACAGCTTATCCCTAAATGCATATGAGATAGTGAGTATGAAAGCTGTACCTCCCACCACGACGTGTCTGGATCTCCCTTCAGCAGCTCAATAACTTCTCCGGTCTGGAAACACAGTGGGATTTTGCCTGGCGGGGCAGGAGTTCCATGGTAATTTCTAATGGCCACCATCTTGGGACCTTGAGATAAATTATGGACACATGATAAAACACTCAAGGACAGAAGATAAAACACTTGTGTTTAGAGTTGTATAGTATAAAGAAGAGCCTAACATACACTAGATGGCAGCAAAGAGCTGAGGTATACTTTTAGTCAAGTTCATTTCAAGAGATTCAACCTGAAAGCTGCAAGCGATGTGTGCATTTTTCATACTGGCATAACCATATTCGTACTCAAGAAAATAGAAGCAAAACATTTGATTTATCATTTTTTACCTGATTGTGGAAGTCCAGGCTCCTGTCAGAGAGAGAAGTGAATGTGATTTAATAAGCATCGGTGTGTTAATATCATTTTTTTCATATCAGCTACATGTTATGAGCTTGACATGTTTTCCCAAATCAGGACAAACATTCAGGATTAAATAAGACCAACAGTAAAGTGATGAAGTTTGAGAAAAAGTTATCGCGCAGCATTCATAAAAGAGAATAATTAATTCATCAGACATTAGGGCACAGCAAATCAGAGAGATAGAGGGTTTAGGAGTTCAGGCCACTAAAAACTCACCGAATCATGAGGACCTGAAATAATAATGAGAGAGAGAGATGCATAGTCAGTGGCTGATGTCTTGAATTAGAGCAGATGTAATGCACGCAGCAGCTGTGTGTCAGAGACTCACTTATTTTGCAGATGGTAATGACCTCCAGACACTCCTTATGGACACCGGTCCCACAGCGTGAACAGTAGTAACCTTGGTAGAAAATACCCCTGAAATATAGATAGAGAAAGAAAACAAACTCATGATAAGGTCTTGATCCTAACACAACTAGAGCTCTGATAGATGACATTTCAATATTCAAATGTTTAGTGAATATATCTTCATTTCCTAAAGGTGCTGTGTATCATTTTTTGGAGGACCTATTGACAGAAATGCAATATAATACACATAACTATGTCTTCAGATGTGTATAAAGACCTTACATAATGAAGCGGTATGTTTTTATTACCTTGAGCGATTTCTATCTTCATACACCGCGGGTCCCCTTACATGTTGTTTCTACAGTAGCCCTAAACGGACAAACTGCTCTACAGAGCGTGTTTCGTAAATACGTTATCTCCTTCGGCAAAGAAGCGAAAATGTGACAACATAGCCCTGTGTCAGCTGCTGTAGTGCCTCGAAAGGAAGGGGTGGAGTGAGTCGTTGGTTGCAATTCGCAATCTCACCACTAGATGCATTCAATTCAACATCCAATTGTGACTAGTGCCCGGTTGGTTTACACATAAATTGAAACAGTGAGCTGGTATAATTAGCAGCTAATGTGCACACTGACCTACACTGTAAAGCGGCAAATTTAGGTCAGCGCACCATGATTTCACACGCGAATCAGAGAGGCAGCTCATGTAATAGAGGCCAGTAACACATTTCAGGCCACACTGCGTATCGTGTGTGCGCGGGTGTATGCGGGTCCTCACCTCAACAGCATTTTACAGGCCCTGCAGTTGGTGTTCTTTTCAAATGTGTGCATTTGGAAGTTGTGCTGGTTGGCAGTGGCTCTCTCTGGTTTGATGTTTGACCTGCACGGATTAAAACTCACTTGGTGACCTGGGTCCCGGAGCAAAATCGATTCGTTTCTACAATAATGCAGTTGTAACGTACATGGCCATCTCGAACTGCTCCATCCACTTGCGCTTGGTGTCTTCCGTTTTGCAGAAGAACTGGAAACCCTGTTTCCCCTGCAGGTGAATTAGGTAGAAGCCGTAGGACCACTGCGGGTACAGAGGGGATGGAGAAAGATGGATGAAGGGAGGAAAGTGGGGAGAGATCAATGGATTGAAGACAACAGCGTGCTAGGGCTCATTCACACAGGACGTGTTGCTTCTGAGAAATTGAATTGTATATTGTCAGTACAAGTGCACTTGTGCAGTATGGGCTGTTGCGTTGTACCACACTGTTTTCAAGCATCGTGTGCCTTACACCAAATATTAAGAAATACATTATTTACATTACTTATAGGATTGCACAATGTCTTAAAATTGCAAAATTTGGTTAACTTGAAAAAAACATTCTGTTCAATTCCAGTGCCACATGTCATGGGTGAAATGTCCCTTACACCGTGTCTACACGGTGTCAATCTGCACAATGCTAGCTTTGAACTCAATCAAACCAGCAACAAAACATATGAATTCATTTAGCAGACACATTTATCCAAAGCAACTTAAACATGAATATAATACAAGATGAAGCAATTGATTCAAGAGAGCATACAGTGCTACCATACCATACTTCATTTAAAGGGACAGTTCACCCCCCAAAAAATACAAATTCTGTCATCATTTACTCACCCAAATAGAAAAAAAACTACCATGAAAGGTAATGGTGCTCCAAAACAGTTTAGTTCCACACATTCTGCAAAATATCCTTTTTGTGTTCAGGTTCGGAAAATTGAAGGTTGAGTAAATAATGACAACATTTTCATGTTTGGGTGAACTATCCCTTTAAGTGCTACAATTGATGGAAAAAAGCATTTTTGTGTATTGAGAGCATGAACATGCCCAGACGTAATCTGCATTTTTTTCTTAGTATTTTCTGTGCCAATTGTGGGTCAAAACAACATTTTGGATTTGTTTTAAATGGTCAGCTGGTAGCAGAATGCTGCTTTGCATCTCTTGAAATAGCGGGAAACACAAATTTGAAGAGATGAAGAGAATCACGGCACTTAACACACAAACATACGACTGCTAAGAGAACATGAGTGTTCGGCTTACCATTTTTCCACTTGACTGGAGGGCATGCAAAGATTTACAGGGAGAGAGAGAGAGACCCTGTGTTACACATGCATTCTCATCTACATGCAAAAATTTCTGATCGTTAGAGTAATGGAGAATGCACCAGTTTTTTTCTGATTCTAGACACACATGCTAGAGTACAGCATATCAATTCTGATTGGTCGAAAATGATTACAAGCATCATGCCTTAATGCTCCAGGACGAGACTTTAATGAAGGCCATCTATCTGTGCATTTCACCACGCAAACAGATTCATCCCATTTGCTTTGCAATAAGATGCAGCACATACGGATTATTGACTCAGTCGACTTCAAAGAAGTAATACAACTGCAAAATTACGCATCATCTCCCATCAATTATATTCTGAAGCATCTGCGAGGCGACGGGTGTCTCACCTTTTTCATGTCACGGTTATTCATGGGGTCATCCGACATCTTGTAAAAGTGAAGTTCGATGATCTCCTTTAGCTCATAGTTATCGCCTTTCCTCTTGCATACAATCACGACTTTATCAAACAGGAAGATGTATCTGGAGAGAGAAGAGGATGTTTTGTGGCATGAATTTGATTTGTTGGGTATGAGACATGACCAGTGAAAATCGTCGATCATACCTGTCTTGTTTGGTCCGGTTAACTATAGAAGACACCTTCAGTTCTCCATCTATCTTTGGTCTACCGTATTCTTCTAGTTTCACCTGCTGTTTATGACATGATCACACACACACACACACACACACACACACACACACACACACACACACACACACACACACACACACACACACGCACACGCACACGCACACGCACATCACACACACACAAAATAATGTTATTACCTTTAGATGAGTACACACTTTGTACTCACATTTATGTGTCGCCTTACAATGAAGTAAAACATCCACTATAAGAAGATTTAAGAAGACTAGCTTTTACTGGCAAATAAAGTGTGTTTTTTTAATTGGATTTAATAGCCATATCATTTATTTTGTGCAAGAGTTGCTGCTGTATTAAGAGTCATTAAAGGCATGTCAAAGCCATGGAGTGAACGTCTTATGTCCCTAAGTGCCGTGGCTCATTGGCTCATTGATGTTTCGCTGAGGGCGTCATCTGCGCTACAGACCATCACATAAATAAACCAGACCTGATACACTTACTCCTACATTAGCTCCTGACAGAACATACACTGATTTTATTCCCTTTAAACACAAAGCAAAACACGTCCTGCATGTGTTCCCGGCCTGGAGGCTTTCAGGATTTATTTTACACAACAAAAGTGACAGTGAAGGGGCAGGTAGGGGCTTGTAAATAACGAAATGTTTGGGGATAAAGAGGAATCGGCCTGGAGAAACAAGCACTATCATGTGAAACAGTATAGAAGTCAAACCTGCAATCCACATATGTGCAGTGCAGGTTATATATTTGTACAAAGGTTGGCTTGATAAACCTGACTGAAAACCTTTTTCCAATCAATGCAAAAATTGATAGTAGACAATTAAATATTTATGTAATAATTGCATATCACGTAACAGGAACATTTACATGCATTCTTTTATTTGGCAGGCCTAAAAGGCACATCAATCACGAGATTATATTTTTAATTATTTATATATATATATATATAGAAAGAGAGAGAGATGTCATTATAATAATTACTGGGTATAAAGTATATAAACAATTAATCATCTCAAGCTCTGTGTTTGATCCTATTTTCCAGCTGTGATTTCAAATATATTCCCCAAATAATACCAAAACAAAAATATTATATATCCTAACTGAGCAAGACAAACACAATTAACTTTTGTTACTCAAGCAGACACACAAATTATGAACAGACAGCTGAACTCAACATCATTAACTGTCTTCATTTAAAAAGCGCCCTTCTTTCTCACATGCGTCTATCACGGGACACTGGCCATTATTATAATAATTACAACAGATTCAATTTTCCTATTTTAAATGCAAAACGTGACATCAAACCACTTTACATGTATACATTTGTCAGTCACTTACCAGATTATCTATAGAGCTCTGAAATTCGCTTATTTTCTTTAACGTTTCGTTGTCTCTTTTCACTTCGTTGATGTACATGGACAGGTCCTTCAAAAACAAGAGAAAATACAACTTCAAGCCCCTAAAACACAGACTAGCAGAGATCATAACACATATCTCAATCATGCATCTGTTAGGGATGATAATATTATAAACCAGCTGTTGTGGGCCAAATCAAGCTGTTTATATTAGTGGTCACACCTGCATGGCATCCAGTGCCTCCTTTAGCTGCTGTCTCTCCGGCCGGTTCATAGAGTAACTCACTAAATCCTGTGAACAGACAACATGACGGCGTGTCAAACACACACTCATTCAGACAGCTGGAAGTGACTAACATCACTAAGAAAGAATTTCCAATCCAGTATACTTTTCCATTACATATATTTACTGGTTGCACATTTGGATTTCATTTTGGGCAGAACTAACTAAACTTTCCTAATTTCAAAGGGGATTTGGGAGTTTCTGAAGTGAATATATTCAACCGAAGTAGACGTGCTAACAAACAATGATGGGAAGGAAACAACCGTTTTGCAAAGAACTGAAGCTGAAAATAATCCTTTCAGGAAGATCCATTCGAGATCCCTAGAGTGCAATTTACAAAATTAAACAAACAACAACAATACAACACCTCAACATCATCATATCAACATACTTCTGGAAAAAATTTAAGGGGTCATATGACACGGCTAAAACGAATGTTATCGTTAGTATACACGACTTAAGGTTAAAAAAACGCTGTATTTTACACAGACTGGCATGTTTGTATCTCTCTGAAACGCGCAGATTTTTTACAAAGCTCATGGCTCTGAAAAGCGAGGTGTGCTATGATTGGCCAGTTAAGCAGTGCGTAGTGATTGGTGGAATACTGCAAGCGTGTGGTGGAAATGTAATGCCTCTTACCATATTTGGAACATCAGGTTCCAAAGCAATTGTACTGACAGGTACGCCCACCTTACTTGTGTAAACATTTGGGCGGTCATATCCACGAACTGACGTAGATTTGTGGGGGTGTGGTCACACGAGGCGTTTCAGGCAGGTCTGGGTGAGCATTTGCTTTTAGATAGAATGCATCTTTTGTTCCGACACGTTAATTTGTGCAATTTTACGTGTCTAATACATGCATGGGCAACTTATAACACACCAAAGACACAGAAAAATACGCATTTGCGCCATATGACCCCTTTAAATTACACACACACAACGACATGCCTGAAACACATGCCACACAAGTCAAGTGTCTGTGTATCTACACTATGACATTTTCAATAAATATCTAAGAAAACACAAAGGCAACAAACCCACAGCACAACATCCCCTGGGTTTGAGTGGCATGAAGCTGTGGGAGGGGTGAAATGGGGTGCGGATAATATGATTTAGGCATGGCTGATTTAAACAGTGTCACAGTATCCGGAGGCTCAAGAAAACCGGAGAACCCGGTCTGCAACAACCCCCCCCCCAGCCCACTCAAACACGCTTTCCTCTCTGCTGTATCGTGCCATCCGTCCCACGTCCCACTATTCCTCTCTGCATTCATTATTCATGTCTGTTGTGAATTAATGATGGTTTGTATCATGCAGGGTGTCTTGTTTAATACATGATGTCTATTAGCAGCGGCTGGCCAGATTGGGCGGCCACATGGGTCTTGTTGATGCTCGGGTGAGGTAAAACGATCTGAATGTTTTATGGGATTGAGAGGGCTTTCTGCTGCTTTCAGACTTTAAATCGGAATAAACTGAAGTTTAACAAGATTGTCAATTCACAAATCTGAACGAGTAACCCTTGAATAACCACTCTCTGTGAACAGTAGCTAAATTCATAGCAATGGTAGTGATGAAGCACGTTTGTGGAGTGGTTCTCACCTTAAGCAGAAGGTGATATTTGAGGACCCTCTGCATAGGAACCACCAGGAGATCCTGAAGCTTGAACTTGCCCTCCTGGACCTTCATGGTACACTCCTGTGGTAGAGGATTAATGCAACAGGTCAGCATTTTGTAAAAAGCCAAATTGTGTACATGCAAAACAACAAAAGATGTCTTATGTGAGAATAAATAAGCAAAAAAAAGACTACAATAAAGAAAACGATGCTATTAGATTAAGAAACAGAGAACATATGGATAGGAACTGAAAAAAAAAGTTTTTTTTTAGAATAGTATAGACGATTTCGTCTTAACAATATAAACAAAAGTTACTGCGCATGCGCACTTGTGTGACCCCAACTGAACTTCCGGTACACATTCACAAACAATAAAGTGCCTGTAGATTATTTCTGATAACAAGCAAAAGAAGCCGAGAACCGTAAATGGCTAAACTTGTCTCTCCAATATTTTGAATTCAGACTGCGATACCAAACTCAACCGCTAGATGTCAATGTACCATACGGTTTCTTTAAATGCGTCAAAACTACAGGACCCATTCAACAAATTGTTTCTTTAATAAAATGAACATACAACAAAATTAAACAAATCGTTTATTTAATACAATTATTATACAATAAAATAATAATACAAATTAATCTTAACATAAATTAAATAAAATATAAATACTTATATTATTACACACTAGCCAAACCCAAACCGGAAGTTAACAGGGGGTCAGGCGTGGCCGCGTCCGATGAAACGGTCTATACACTGATGAATCAAACACAATAAAACCAGGAACATTTATTAAAAAGCATTTAATTATATTTTTATGTCGTCTTTAAACTGAGACTGTACTACAGTACATTATCTTTAAAAATGGATTGACTTTATTCCGTGCTGTGGATTTGTAGTCTTGATTTTGTGTGTTAATCCCTTCATTTTTAATCTCCCCGTTCTGGTGCTACATGCACGCGAGGATGAACGAGTTACTCAACTGTCACGCTTGACATTCAGAAGCGACTAAGAAAGAGGTTCATTCCTCTCTGTGACTATCACCGACTCCACGTCCCTCCTGATGAGACACGTCAAGCTAATCCGCCCTGAGAGCCTCTCGTCTCACACAAGAGGTCTCGTGACCGCGGCCCGAATGCGCTGAGCTTGATTACCGAGCCCTTCTCCTGCGGGCGATAATTGTGTGAATCAGACAGCAAGCATGTACACAATTGCGATCGCTACGATTTTATCTGTAATCTCCTCTAATCCTGCTGGGAATAACGGCTGACTAACTTTCTCCCTCGCCGTTCTTTATTTCTGGAGTCATTAAAGCCCACACCACCTCTGACTGTCACCCACAAAAAAACGAGTCCTCCTTTGCGTCCCGAGCAGCATTACGGAGAGCGAAATTAGTTCATGTCCCAGAACTGTCAACAGCAGTGTGCAGTGGGAGGATGCTGACCACAGGAACGGTTTTTGTGAGAAAGAGCTGTTAAAAGAGTTTCCTTTGAGGCTGCGCTCCTGCCTTAGCACTTTATACTGGCTGATGACATAATATAGTTCCAGTGTAACAGCGAGGAATGTGTTTTTTTGGTTAGGGATGGGGACCGAGAACCGGTACATAATTGGGTCGGGGACCGAGAACCGGTACATAATTGGGTCGATACCAGAGTATCGATCAACTTCATGACAAACGATACTGTTATCGATACTTGCGTTGTTTTATCTCTGTGTATTCGGGTGTTAAACGGCGAATTAGAGGCTGCTGCCTGTCATTTTCCATCCCTGAATGATGTCCGAATGGCCGCAGTTTGCTCGACGTATGTGTGATATCTAGGGCCATATGATTTCCGCGATGTTTTTGCAATCTGATCGTGTTTATGAGTGAAAGAGTGGCATGGTTGCGCTTGTGGACCTTTCAGCGTCCGCGTTTCACAACGAGGAAGCTTCCCTTTGCGGAAACCCGTTCAAATAAAAGTCCTTTATTTGAGAACAAGTTATAACATTGTTTTTAATAATTCGGCCACGGAGTATATTTACTTACTTTAGTAAATTGAAGTAAATGTGCTAGTAAAATTATAAAAAATAGTACATATAATTAAAAAAACATTACTTTATTATACTAATAGTACTAAAATTTATGTAGACCTAAAACCAGAAAGGAAAAAAGAAATACGGTCTACCAGCCAAATAACCATAGAGATGTAAAGTAAATATGTTGAATTACATTATGATGTGCTCCTATGCACATGCTAAGTGCCGTAAGTGGTATGCTAAGGAACACACACACGTTTTGTTATGTGGCATTTTCTGTTTGCTCAGAAGTATTTGTAAACTGCAGTTCTAAAGCTCAGCTGTAATAAAGAAACTTAAAATGTTTAACATCTTGTCACAATCTGTGTTTTTGCATCAAATTATAGAGTGTAGTATCGATAACAGTATTGATAAGTACCGGTATCGATATCGATAAAATCTTAACGATACCCATCCCTAATTTTAGTAGATTTTGAGAATGACGAATTTCAACCATATAAGTGAACGTCTACTTGATTCACACATTACATTTTGAGATTTGCAATTCATAACATTTCTTTCCCAGCACAACAAAGGGGTAAGAGCAACAGTATAAGAATCTTAGCAAGTTAGTGATAGTTAATTAAACAGTTGACATGTTTATAGCTTTCGACACATTAGGATTAATGGAAGATACCACAGACGCATAAAACTTCAAATCAAAAATGCATAGCAATATGCCGCCTTTACAAAACCCAGGCACTACTTCTGATTGAGCTAATAGCATCGGTGTATCATTTGACATCAGACAAGGGCTTTGATCATGTTAAGTGCTTGCCTCCACTTTACACTTGACGTCTTCCCGTGTGACGATCAGCTCCTCCAGTGTCTTCTGAGCGTTCTCTATATGGCTGCAGTACTGGCCATAAATCAGCAGTCTACAGAAGAGAGAACAGCATTACCCAAACACGACTACATTTAGTACCATCACAAACAATAATTAAACAAATGAAAACAAAAATCACAATTAAAATTACATTGTTCTGTTGAACAGCTGGTAAAAATACAATTGGTTCTTCAAAATCAATCATTTATGTTCCCATTCCTAGTAAATACGCTGGTTCTAAATCATGGCTGTCCTTCTGAAACCTCAGACGAATTTTCAGAAAATGTAAAAAACACTTTACTTTTTAAATAATTAGGTACTGTGTTGTCAAAGTCGACAAGGACTTTTTCTAATACATTTTATTGGTTAGATTTTTGCAAAACCATACCATACCCACCGATCTTATAAATGACTGGATTGCATCATTGCACTGAAGCTACCGCGCCGCCATGTTGGTATGCCCAAACGTTCTATTCAATTAATAGGGAGTTGTCACATATTAATGATAAAACAGTAACTTACCAGTCCCCGTTTTTATATCTTAAGTCGCAAAGTACATTCTTACTACGCAAATTTCTTAAGCATGTAAATGGTTAATTATTTAAAGTCTGGAATTTTACCTTCTTATTAGATATAGAGTGAGTTAACATTCAGTTTCATTACAGTAGCGTACACCTCAACATATGACAAATGTGCTTATTCTGAAATCTAAATGCAGATAAAAAAAGGGTGTATATGTTCTTTAAGTCATGAAGTTTTATTTCTAAACATTTACACATGTGCCATTTCAACAGTGTGCAATACACACTCACCTTCTATACATTGATTTCTATGTCTCTATTCTACCCAAAATAAACATAAACATTGGAAAAACATCAGAAGTAACAATTAATTTAAACACACATGCGAACTAAAAATGTATGATGCGCCTAATAAGCTGAAAAACAGGTTATTTTAGATTGTCATTTTGACTAAGTCAATGGCGCTCTCTGTCATTTGGGCATACCAAGATGGCGGCGCGATCGCTTCCGGTGGCTTCACCTCCTGCCGCTGGTTTAGCGTTCTAGGCGCAATCCAGTCATTTATATAGATCAGTGACCATACCATACCATACAAATATAATAATGATCTATCGCAAAAAATAGAAATCACAAAATATGGAGAGACAAGGTTTCAGAAGGACCGCAGAGATATATTAACATAATTTTTTTAGAGACAAATATGGATATACTGTAAATATGTATAAACAGACACAGAAAAAATAAGAGACCATGTGTTTAGGTAAAATTATTAGTTTTTTGTGAACTGCTAACAATATTTCTCCCAAATTTTAAATAAACATATTGTTCCTATTTGAATTTATTTGGAGAAAATGAATACTGGAGAAACAGGTCAAAATAACAGAAAAGATGCTCTGTATTTTTTCAGACCTCAAATACTGCAAAGAAAACAAGTTCATATTCACTTTTAAGCAATACAACAATATTTGTACACGTATTTATGAAAAGTAAAAACAAATTGTGATAACCTTGATTTTTATCAAAGTTTTCATGTGTCTTGTCATGCGGTCAGTCTTTCACATTGCTGTTGGATGACTTTATGTCACTCCTGAGGTTTAATTTTGTCGAAATTCAACAGACACTGGACTGGAACGGTCACAATACATCTAGAAATGCTGATTAAATGAAAATTTGGAATGGTCTCTTATCTTTCCAGTGGCTGTAAATATTTGTCTACAAGTGGTAAAAAGCAGCACTACATACTTTTTTTAAACTGGAGCAAAATCTGTTTTTACAGTCTACATTAAATGTATCTTTAGTGAAGCATGTAATGGATTCTGGACCGTGTTTATTCAAGCCATCGAGAACATCAAAACACATTTATTTGATTTCACAATGCACTCCTGTCAGTGCATGACACATTCTGGAAGCTGTTCAAAGTCATCTTGCCTAGAACATAGCACCACGTGTGGCACAGATTTTTGCCTCTGAATTAAGTAGGACACTGGCACAGTTGGCAAGCTCAAACCCTGGGATACTCTTGGCTTGCCATGCTCTTAATTGTGGTTTTGCTTAAGCCAAGTCCACTTTATGAAATATAATCATTGCTTTTAATGGTCCTTGATCATATGCGTGAAGCTCACTAAAGCTTGTAATCCTACACAAGTGTCCAGTACATTAAGATAAAACCAAGACAAGAAAAGTGGTCTGACCAAAGTAAGATAAAGCAGATCTAAATCCAAACTGGATCGTCCACTAATGAGGGAGAAACACATCTGGATGTGCTCTAACGAGTGAAGGGATGAGGATGAACTCAAATGCAGCTCATTAAGTGTGCTCTCTGAAGTGAACTACTGGACTGCCATTCAGGACATATGTTCCAAAAGCAAACCCAAGCCTCTCTTCAGCGATTCATATGCTGATACTGTACAGTATGTGAGCCATACACCGCTACTGTATCAGCAAGGGTAACATCATCGAACTAAAAAGTGCCGTCCGAATTTCCCCTTGTAGTAGTAAAGGGGCTCCCCTGCTGCTCCGCTCTCCGTCTGGGTCTCAGTGCCCTTGGGCTAAGCAGGCCTGATTAAAGGCTAATCTGGAACAAGAGAGACATCTTGGTTCCTCGTGGAAACGGAGTGATGGAGATTAATGACGGCCCTGATCAGTTATGAGCCAATAGGCACATTCAACGGCATATTGAAAATGCAGGGGCAGGTGTCGGGAATTAGCTGTAATAACAGATGTCACAGACATAATTGAACATGAAGGTCTTTTTTACAAGGCAATTTCCAGATTAAATGTTTCAGGTGTCTCATAAAAAGGGCTGCGGGGAAGAGACGATGCTCTATGTAGGACACCTGAAATGATACAGAAATAATGGAACAAGAACTTTCACGTAAATCAAGAAGAGGCCGCAATGCAGCAGTATTTGCAATATTTTTTATTAGAAATATGTATTTTAATAGAACCACAGCAAGTTTATGTTTATTTAAATACATATAGTATGAATTAGGGCTGTGCCGATAAAAGATATCATATCGAATCGCGATAGAATGCATTTCAAAAACGATGATAAACTAATGGAATTTTGACTCGATATGGATTAATCTTACAGTCTAACAGAACGCAGAAATAAACGCAACAACAGTCAGTCAGCGTGCAGCTTTTATCATGCGCGTCAAAGTACAACGTCCATCTCATACTGCACTTGGCAAAGAAAACTCAACATGAGGAGGAAAACATTACTGGAAGCGGAAACAAAGGTGAAACTAACCTCGAGTTGTCATCACGCGGTTTATCAAGTGTCTTATTTTTTTTGCAATCGCCGGTTAAACAAAACAAACTTGAGGTGCAATTGCAAGCGAGTTACTTCGAAACTCAAGCACAAACGTTTTTATATCCATCGTTAACAATATCTGCTAACATGAGCTGGTGCATATGAAACAAACCAGCGCTGCCCTGTACAGATCAGAGATGTAATGAAGTGAGATTAAAATATTGAACCTTGTATGTAAGATGCTTGCATGATTAAAGAAATGTACTACAGTTTATGTGAGATGTCTTTTTGAAAGACTAAGGTTCACTGAATGCATTGAATGAATCCCACTACTTGAGCAAGACATTATTGCAGCGTTATGTATGTGCGCAGGTGCTGAGCCAATAGCGTTCGAATGTACGCAGTAACGGAGCCCTTTCATTGGTTGAATGTACTGAATGAACACTCCCTTTACTTAACGAGTCAATTGAGTCAAAATGAGACTGAATGAACTGGTACATGTTGTTTATGGCCTTATATCCTCTGTGTTGCAACAGTGCATTTCATTTAATTGAATTGAATTAATTGAATTGATCGTTATCGATCAATATAGAAAAAAACTATCGAGTTTACTTTTTTGCCATATCGCCCAGCCCTAGTATGAATCCAATTATAATTGCAATTGTTTGCTAATAAACAATATTAATATTACATATTAAAATAGGTGGAATTTATATCCAATTGAAGAGTTTTTTTTAATCATGTTTTTTTATTGTGCACTCCAATTACTATCAATCAAACTTAAGTTGGTTTGTTTTGAATCAACAGAGCAGATCTGATGAGGTAGACCGCGTGCGATCTTTTATTTCGAGTTTTAAACACAGCACACATTAGTGTTCAATGAAGATCATTACTGACCCTTTAATGACCCATTCATCTAAATGCAATCGAAGTAGAAACAAGTTAACAACCAGAAGCAATGCACATCAGTAACCGACCCTTAAGAAAGACGGTCTTTACGAAGCTAATTCTGGTGACTGACTCTGAAATCGGATTCGTGTTAATTTACCCAAAGGCAGAGTTGAGAAAGAGGTGTTAAATTAAAAAGAAATGTTCCCGTTCGTGTTGCTCCTGCCTCTTTGGCTTTGGGAAGCCAGACGGTTTTAGACATGCAACGTTCCGACAACTGCAACAACAAAAGAGTCCAGGCTATTCAGCCTCTTCCTCAGAAGTTCTGCCTGCTTTCCTCCTCTCCTGGCACTTTAGACTATGAGGTTGGGATGTGATGAAGAAGGAAAGAAAAAAGCTTGGGGTTGAGGTAAAAAGCCTTTTAGTGTGTAAACACGTGCTTTTTGAAATCATCTGTTTCCAGCACTATCGCCCGCCACACCGGCTTTCTCATTATGGTAAAGCCGTCATGCATGTTATTTCACAGAAAATACAATTCGGTATAGATGCTCTACTTCCAGCTTCCATCTGTATCCATCTGAAAGGACCAGGGTGTTGAGAAAAAGTGGAAGTGACAGGACGGCGAGAGAAGTAATAGTCTCTGACACGCAGCACTGAAGACCCCTCACCTCCACTTTAACACAACCTCACTCTCAACACAACCCAACTAATAATGTCCCTTTGCAATTCCGCACTTGTGTATCGTGCAAATTAGGTGGGAAATGACTCTTCAAAAAATGGCTGACTGCAACGTTGAGAGTTTATTGACTTTTAAAGCACCTCTATCCCAGTCTGGCCTCCCTCTAAAGTTGTGGCTCCTTAAAAGCGGCTCGATGGTTTGCCGTGAAACAGGATGGTATTTTCGTTGTTCGATATGCCCTTCACAGCATCAATGGTCCTGAAAGCTTCTCCATTATTTCATTATATGGACTGCACCACCGCAAAAGGTCACATGGACTTACAAGAGGAGATAACTAAATTAATTAAAGGCAGCTGGGCTTTTGGAGCGATGGATGGAGGTGTGGAATACAGCAGGCGCACAACGGCCAAATCCCCTGGCCATTTCTCTCTTTGTTGAGCGGAAAGAGAGAGAGGAAGCATGCACACTATAATGAAAAGGAGAAACATGCCAATCGGATGAAGCATTGCAAAGGCGCGTGACGCAGTCCTGCCCTAATGAAATGAATAATTTGCCAAAAATACTCAGCCTTGTTTCATGCTTAATGTCACCAAATGTAAATATAATCTGTCAGATTTTATTATGAGAAAATGAAAAGCTTTTCGCCCTCTCTCTGTCATGGTTCTGCTTCTTTTAGTCTTGGATTTCCTGGTCCTGAGGCAGAGCCATGACAAAGTCTTTGGTTATGTGTGGAGAGAAACATATTATTGTCCTTTTGACAATAATATGCGTTCTCTCCAGTGTCTTGTCATTGGCCCCGCCTCTCTCGTTTCATGTATTGCTTTCCTTCCGTGTCTAATGTTTCCCACCTGCCCTAGCTCGTTATCCCTCGTTTGTCTTTCCTATATATACCCTCATGTTTCTTTGTCCTGTGCTCGTGTATTACGTTGTATATGGTGTCGTCGAGTGTATTTCATGTAGCCCGTGTTTGCTGTGTTCCTGTGAAAACCCCTGTCAAGTCGAGTTTAGTAAGTCTTTAGTTTAGCTTTTGTCTAGTGTTGTTTATTTTAGTCTAGTCTTAGTTAGTCTACGTCCTGTCTGCTTCCTGTTATCTTGTTTTCTTGTTTCTTGTTTTGTACCTTTGTTTTTTGTCATTAAATATATACACTCACCTAAAGGATTATTAGGAACACCTGTTCAATTTCTCATTAATGCAATTATCTAATCAACCAATCACATGGCAGTTGCTTCAATGCATTTAGGGGTGTGGTCCTGGTCAAGACAATCTCCTGAACTCCAAACTGAATGTCAGAATGGGAAAGAAAGGTGATTTAAGCAATTTTGAGCGTGGCATGGTTGTTGGTGCCAGACGGGCCGGTCTGAGTATTTCACAATCTGCTCAGTTACTGGGATTTTCACGCACAACCATTTCTAGGGTTTACAAAGAATGGTGTGAAAAGGGAAAAACATCCAGTATGCGGCAGTCCTGTGGGCGAAAATGCCTTGTTGATGCTAGAGGTCAGAGGAGAATGGGCCGACTGATTCAAGCTGATAGAAGAGCAACTTTGACTGAAATAACCACTCGTTACAACCGAGGTATGCAGCAAAGCATTTGTGAAGCCACAACACGCACAACCTTGAGGCAGATGGGCTACAACAGCAGAAGACCCCACCGGGTACCACTCATCTCCACTACAAATAGGAAAAAGAGGCTACAATTTGCACGAGCTCACCAAAATTGGACAGTTGAAGACTGGAAAAATGTTGCCTGGTCTGATGAGTCTCGATTTCTGTTGAGACATTCAAATGGTAGAGTCAGAATTTGGCGTAAACAGAATGAGAACATGGATCCATCATGCCTTGTTACCACTGTGCAGGCTGGTGGTGGTGGTGTAATGGTGTGGGGGATGTTTTCTTGGCACACTTTAGGCCCCTTAGTGCCAATTGGGCATCGTTTAAATGCCACGGCCTACCTGAGCATTGTTTCTGACCATGTCCATCCCTTTATGACCACCATGTACCCATCCTCTAATGGCTACTTCCAGCAGGATAATGCACCATGTCACAAAGCTCGAATCATTTCAAATTGGTTTCTTGAACATGACAATGAGTTCACTGTACTAGAATGGCCCCCACAGTCACCAGATCTCAACCCGATAGAACATCTTTGGGATGTGGTGGAACGGGAGCTTCGTGCCCTGGATGTGCATCCCACAAATCTCCATCAACTGCAAGATGCTATCCTATCAATATGGGCCAACATTTCTAAAGAATGCTTTCAGCACCTTGTTGAATCAATGCCACGTAGAATTAAGGCAGTTCTGAAGGCGAAAGGGGGTCAAACACCGTATTAGTATGGTGTTCCTAATAATCCTTTAGGTGAGTGTATATCTGTTAACCCCTGAACTGCTGCCTGCATTTGGGTTCTTCCCTCACACATCATGACACTCTCTCTCTCTCGTGATGTCTTTCCACTTTTAAACTGAATAAAAGTTTGTGTGGACTACAGTTTGAAATTGCACAAATGACAAATCATTAATGTCTCAATTGTTTCTCATAGACAGTAAAAAAAATGTCATGCATATTAAATATAGCATTATATAAATATAGCTATATATACACAGCTATGTTTCCTATACATTTAATTGCTTATATTACTTATACAGTATACAAGCTATATTTATATTCATTTCATATTTAGCTATATTTTATGTTCATCAAAAGTATATTATATTATATAAAACTATTATATCTATTAAGTATAGCTTTCTAAATGTAATTCATACTGTAGATGATCTAATGTGTCTTCAAGTGTAAAGAAGACCCAATGTAGAGCCAATTTTTGGCTCAAATTTGCCAAGACACCAAAGTCTGCAAAGTCAGAAATTTGAATAATGAAAATTTTCCAAAAATCACAACTATGCAACTACAACTAGGCCATTCACGTGAAAAGCTCTATGCACAGATTGTATAGTTGCATCTATTTTAACTTCTCCCAAACATTTTAAGACAAACACCTTAAATGTTGGCACACACAATGTGTTTCATTGGCATATACATCATTGGCACTTAAATGAAACATAACTAATATGTCTATTAAGTATTCTAAATGAAGAAAGAACCCCTGAGCAATAAAATGTTCCTCTGGGTCAGCTAATTAAGAGAGAACTGATACAAAAGAAAAGACATATGGATGGTGATAGACAGTACAGGCAAGCTGCCAGTCAGACAGGTGAAGAAAGATATTAAAAAAGCATAAATATGACATGATCTCAGTAATAAGACCCTGTGGCCTTGTGTGTTGGAATGGGGCCGCACTGCTGCTGTGTCGTGCCAAAGTGCACATTAGGGCGAGCGCCCACGGAAGACTAGCTCAATGAGGTGACAGGCTCAGAATTACATAAACAAAAGAGCGCGGGCGAGAGAGGCGGTGCTGTCACGCTTGCTCTGCGTGATGCTGCCCGCTGGGCTCGGGGAAGAGCCTTGTAATGGGCCAATTACCTATGCAAACTGACAAATGGAAACAATAGGACTGCCTCCTCCATCTCTATTCTTTGCCTTTCTTTTTATGGAGCCCATCGATCCCTGTCACCAACTTAAACAAATTCGATCACTGCAAATAGCGTATAAACACGGAGTAACGGAGTTCAGCCTAATGTTGCTTAAGCTAATGCGAGTTTTCTTTGGACTCCAAATGGGGGTTGGGTCTGACAGAACAGAGAGTCTGCCGAGCCGTGCAGTCATTACCGAAACTGAACTTGTGATTATCATTACCTACAGCAAAGTAATGCAGAGATCAGCCCTCCCTGTGTGAATGCAAATGCTCCGGTCCTCCACAGCTGTGGTACTGAGTCTAATGCAAAACAAACTCTCACAACTCCCATCAGTGCCTTTACGACACTTCTCATTGGGAGAAGTCATTTACCCACCCGAGAGATAAGAAGATATCTATGGAAGCACTCAAGTGGAGGTTAAATTAGAGGTCTTATAAGCAGAGAAGAAGATTAAAGAGAAACAATGTCGTCTTTAATGTGCATTAAGAAGAACAAGCGATTAAAAGCATATAATGACTTTAAAATGAGAAACAAAGCTAACTTAGTGTTATTAATTCGCTCTTCTGTCAATCTGTGGACTTTTTTATAAGTTTTCTGTCTGGTAAAGGATGATGAACTAAACCGCCAGCTGTCAGGAGTGATTATTTCACTCGATTTCTCTATTTTGAACTAATCTTATTTATGCGGTTGTCTTCATTAAATGCCACTCTGAGTGATCATTACCATTGTAATTTTATACCATAAATACACGCTAATATCTCTCTATCACAAGTTTCAGGCAACACTGAAATCTCCATTGAAAGTGGCAACCCCTAAGACAAAATATTTGATTATATTCTCTCCCTTATGTTTTAAAATAATTGAATAATTATTGGAGCTGCAGTGAACTGAGGTAAATAAAAAATATTGTGTATTTTCTTACTAATGTGCATAATTAAGTACAAAAAAAGGAATCATAATTATCAATCAAATTTATTTTGTGGAAAAATATAATATTTCACAGCTACAACATAAGAGTATGTTTAATATATACAGCAGTGGAAAAAAGAGACCATTTCAAAGACCTTTTTCAGTTTTTCGGAATTGACTATTTATAGGTATGTGTTTATGTAAAATTATTAGTTTTGTTTTATTCTGTGAGCTACAGTACTAACAATATTTCTCCCAAATTTAAATAAAATGATTGTTTCTGTTTCCATTTATTTTCAGAAAATGAACACTGGAGAAACAGGTCAAAATAACAGAAAAGATGCTCTGTATTTTTTGAGACCTCAAATACTGCAAAGAAAAAAGTTATTCACTTTTAAGCAATACAACAGTAATATTTGTACATGTATTTAGGAAAAGTTGAAAAATGTTTTTTTTGGATAACCTTGATTTTTAAAATGTATAGGAGCAAACCATGTGCTGGTCAAGGACGGTAAATATATAAATAAAGAAGTCAGACCGCACATTCACTTGTGCAAACTCTTATTAAACCAACTTTTCGGCTCCCAGCTTTTGTGAAGGACTTTCTTTTTTAATTATATATTAACCTTGATTTTTATCAGTTTTCATGTGTCTTGTCATTTGTGTCAATCCTGAGGATTGATTTTCTTAAAATTCAACAGACACTGGACTGGCATGTCCACAACACATCTAGAAATGCTGATTGAATGAAAATTCTTTATTCTCTTTATTTTTTCCATAGCTGTATATTAGGTCATTTATACTGGAAAATTCCTCATAGACCACTATTTGCATGTTAAATTGCTGCAATAAGTGGAGTATGTCCAATGTTTAATTTCTTGTAATGTATATGTAAAACAAGAAGAGTTTTTGTTACCCTTGCATTCTACAGACATCCAATCCAAAATCTGCTGCAAGGGTAATTCTTAAGATCTTACTGCAAGGTCATCTGGCTGCTTAATAAACCAGAACACCAGACCAAAGTTCTCATCCCTAAGGACACACGCGCTCCAATTGCAGTGAGGTCATAATTTTTTGTTACACCTCTTTGGTTTTATTAAGTAGGTCCCAGTTGGGATAAAACAGCGATTGTGCTGAGCACAGCAGGAGCGGAATTCTCAAACAGAAAACTTATACAGAGGACCTCCGTAATGCCTATTAATGCGAAGCCTAATGTAGTGTACCATGGCTAGAATAAGCTGACTGTTATAGGGTCTGTCACTTAGTCAAGCCCCAGTGTTTCTCAAACCAAGAGGACTGCAGGGAAATGGCATATCTCCGAGCTGATTCAGCGACAGTCATGGAGCAATGACCCGGGGCGCTTCAGGTATGGTATTTAAAATTGTTCTCTGGGTTTGTGAAGCATACAATGTATTAGTGTACCCAAAATGAAAACCTGCTTATTACTCCACGTCTTTCCAGCTTGACACTCCCCTATTCCTCTTGAAATGAATACAGAAAAGGATGGATTTTCTTTAAAAATGACCCTTTGGACATGAGAATAAATAAGAAACAGGCAAACAAAGTCTCCACATACTGGCTACCCAAATCCTAAATTTTTCAAAGATATACTGTTGATAAAATAGTGTTATAGTTGTATCAGAACCCCAGGGTATCTGTCAACTATTACAGATGGAGTAACTAACACACCTCCCCTTGATTCTCTATTATCTGCTTATTGATTTTTGATACAGAAGACAAAAAGAGCACTCGAAACAAGAAGCGTTTAGCTCTAAAGCAGCAGACTTCCACAGACAGGTCTATTTTCTTTGTAAGCCCTGGGGGTTTGTGAGCTCTGATGAGGATTTCTTTTAAAATAGCTGGCCCGCTGGTGTGATGGATTTTTCGGGGCGGGTGACCGCAGCAGACGCCATATGTGTGGCGATCTTGACTTTGCCTCTCTTACTTGAGGTCAGTTTAGTTTAACAAAGGCTTAGGGTGTTGACAGAACTGCGAGATGTTATAACAGAAGTGACAGTGATGAAGTGCCTCACAGAGGTACTGACCTCTCCTTGAAGTCCAAGAAGGTTTTTCCCAGGCCAATGCCTCCGCTCACCATGGATATTTCAATGGCTCTTAGCAGAGCGAAGTGGACCTTGATGATGTCCTGTGGAAATGAAGAATCACCAACATCCATCCAAGCATCATTTATATAAACAAAGCAATAAAAACAGTTGTTTGCAGACTTTTTTTTATCAAAATTCTATTATTTGTTATACTGTAAATTATACTTTGTTGGCTTGTAATGCCCTCAGTGTGTCTTTTTTCCATCAAAAGTCCTATAGTTTATAAAGGCAGGCAGAGCAAATGATCACTCACCTCTAAATTCACAAATATAGCCTCCATCTCCTGTGGAGTTAACACTTGCTTCAGGGGGATCATGTAATTCTACAAAAAAAACAGAAGTAAAGAGATACCCAGCAGCTCAAAAAGAACACCCCAGCATTGTAATAACACATAATAAATTCACAAGTTTTCAAAGCCAAAGCATAATGAGTCTTACACTGTTATTCTTCAAGCTAACAGTCAAACACACGCTGCTGTACCGAGACCGCGTGCTCCTCGTGGTCCGTAATTGTCTTTGACAAACAAAAGTCAAACGTTGTTTGTTTAGCGCGGCTGCTGGCTGGCTGTTCAAACCAAATAAACTGAGATATCCAGGCAAAAGCATCTATTCATTTGTTTCTATTACACTGCAAAATGAAGGTTGAATTTCAGGGCGGCATTAACACGTTTGGTTTCATTTTCAGTGATGATCAACATACAAAGCGTCTGCGTGACTCTTACGGTTTCCATCAGACAGGGATTATTTACGTCTAATAACAGTACAAAATCTTAGGCAACACGGCTCAAATTCCACATGTTGTGTGTGAGAGACCAATTGGGTACAGGACCACATTAAACATCCCATATTCAATCAAGGTTTGTACGTACAAGCGTATGTGCATGTTATACCCAGAAGGTTCAATTGAGCGTTGTGCCAACAGTATTGATTTTTCGCGCTGACACATTTTCTCACTTTGTGGCCAGTCTGTGGCATTTCTGCCCTGTGATTGACCTCACAGTCCAGAGGGCAAAACATACACACAAACTCACATGGAACGAACACAATTTTATGCTGTTTGATGTCAATATAAATCAACATCCTTAACTTCCATAACGTGACATATTTCTGAGTGAAACTGGGTAAACGTATGATGGGACTTTTATTCATCTATAATTGACTGGGTTGTAAAAAGTACACGTTTCGGTCTTAAATTTATACAGTAATAAATCCGCAGGGGACTTAAAGAGTTCACACAAAAAAGAAAATTCTGTCATCATTTCCTCACCCTCTTGTCATTTCAAACCTGTATGACTTTCTTTCTTCTGCAGAACACAAAAGAAGATATTTTAAAAGAATGTTGGTAACCGAACAACGGCTTGCATTAGTTTTGCATCCATACAGTAGAAGAGAATGGGTACCGCCTTCGTTCGGTTACCAACATTCTTCAAAATATCTTCTTTGTGTTCTGCGGAAGGAAGTCATACAGGTTTGAAATGACAAGAGGGTGAGGAAATGATGACAGAAGTTTCTTTTTTGGGTGAACTCACTTTAATGTACTCGTGTCACCAAGGCTCATTTTTTCTGTGCGTCTATAACTGAGTTTGCTCTCTCTTTATGGTAAACCCTAGAAAGACCTGACCCAGTTCCAAGCCTTTCACTCTCCCCAGTGCACAGACTCACTAGACTCTCACCTTCTCAATGTCCTCCAGTGTCTTGTAGTACTTTGCTTCAGTCTCCTGAATCTCCACCAAGCAGCAATTCCTCTTGTCATCCTCCGTCATGCCCATTTTCTATCATGGGAAGAGGAAACAAACACACAGACCATGATGCTGTTGGTATTGTTTCTTAAGATACCAGTCCAGCACCTTTACACTCCTGTGAAAGACACCAAACTTTTATTCAAGGGAATTCAGGTAACAATCAGGACAGCCAAAGCACATACTGTAACAATTGAAGACACAGGGGATACATTGAATATTTCACAATAGGACTTCAAGAGCAACACAAACAAAGTTGAAACGTGTTTTCTTTCATTCAAAATGACATAAACTCCAGTGCAAGGCACAAAAAGCAACCATAGAAAAGTCACAAATGTGGTTTTGATGAGAACTTTCAAGCAAAATGAGGCCAATTCACAGAACAATAACAACAGAAAATGATCTAATAGAGCAATATGCATTCCATTAAATGTAATCACTGGGCCTTGGTGTTTTGTGAGCTTGTTTGGGAGAGTTGTGATAAGGCTGAAGCGAGGAGAAGGCACGCCAGCTGGAGACCAGGACTGGAAGGAACATCAGAACACACATTTGAACATCTGGGTCTGGCGGTGCACAAGGCCAAACCAAATCTGCTTGCATCCAAATTTAAGATCACAAACAATGGCTTTGTTAACAAGCGAGACAGAGAGAGACGGCTTAGAAAAGCAGGATAGATCCGTCCAAACGGCCACCTAGCAACGCTATTGCACAAAGCAGCCAGTATTGGGAAAGGCAAACACATCTGTGACTTTCACTGACGAATGGGGCATATGTGGAATTGTGACATCATTATCTGTTGTGTTTTTATCAGCATTTGGGAGCGATTGTGGTCAAATCTGGAACTCATCTGACGTGCCAATAATGGTTTGAGAAGATATAATTCGAGAAAATAGTCGAAAGGAGGCTAAGTGTGTGCCAACCCACATCAGCAGATACACCTCCGAGTGTGATTTTGTGTGTGCGAAGGCGGGACCCAGCAGTCTTCTCTCTCTGCGGGAGGGATTTCCTCCCTCATGGTTTAAAACAACCTAACATTAGCTCGCTCAGAGAGACAGCACGCACTTTAAACTCAATCCGAGAGACAGGCGGACATTAGCACTGGCACATCCTTTCCTTCATCATATCTAGGCAAAGCAAGACAAATCACGCCAGTCCAGCTATAAAATCAATCTTAAGTGTACTTTTCTGTGACATCATCTCATCATTTATATATATTTTTATTTGTCCTGTGCAGCCAACCTGTGAAATTCTGCAGAAAGGATTTAAACATTGCATTATATTGTGTTTACAGTTACATTCTAACATCATAAGGGTCAGCAAGTGATGAAGTATTTTTCTTTATTTGAACTCTTCAATGAATAAACATGTAAGGGGCGAGAACTGTGCAGAACCTTGTGAATGACAGTCGAGTGCTGGCCTACTTATGGGTCGAAAAACATGCTTGCCTTGGGTTGTTGCGTTCTTTATATAAGCACAAGGGTCTCAGAGGTATGAGCCGATACACATTTACAGGGAAGGACAGAGGAGCACTTGAAGGAGCTTAAGATAGTAATCTGCGGTACAGCGCGACACTTACCTGCATGTATCTGATCTGCAGCATTGAGGAGGCAAAGCAGCAAATGTAAGCATGGCAAGTTAACCCGCGCACAGCTGTGGGATAATGACATCCATCCTCTCTCTCTCACACACACATGCGGCGTCTTACTCACCATGGGCTGTCTAACCTCCACCTTGATGATGTCCTCGTAGATGTCGTCACCGTCATCATCGCAGGGGACGCAGTCGTAAATGTCATCCTCTCCAACGTCATGCTCGCTATGTGGAAAGACACAGAAAAAGCAGTGGATTAAAATACAAAGCTAATAGAAAATACAACTGCAGAAAAAGTCACATATAGATGACCATTTCTCTACGACATCAGACTCATGTCCTGATTATCTTCTATAATATGTTTATCAGAAGGCACAAAAGCCCTGAGACATTGGCATCCGTCATGGCACACTGTGCCGTTGTCCTCTCAGGCGGGTAGAAGAACGGTCAAAATAAAGCAGACTGACATCAAGGTGTCCTTCCATGCCTGGTCCCAGCTGTGCTTTCACAGCAACAATCAAATCAGTCATCCATCCCTCCCTAAGAGAAGAGCTTAGTCTCGCCAGTGGCTCAACCTGACAGCAACAAGTATCTTCCTCACTTTCGCCGATGTGTCCAATTGCGGGCAAAAAGAAGTGAGAAAAGCTAATGCAACCTGAATCAAACGCCTGCCCAGGAGACTCATTGTCTCGGAGAAGAGATATAGCCTTGAAGGCACAACACAAACACACCAAAACCGATAGCGAAATGAACGCATGCTTTTATAATGAGATACAACAGTGGTATATTTGCATTTAATGTGAGCAGATGACAAAGAATTTATGTTTTGCTGTAGAGACCGCAATTAGCATTTAACAACCCCAGTCGTAGGATACTCTGGAAAGCTATATTGCCATTTTAAAGGATTTTAATAAGCCGGTAAGAAGATTACTTGCGTGCTATAAAAGACCATGACTTTGCTATTATAACGCACTTACTCACTTTGAGTTCTTTAACAAAATACATTTTCATTTTAACGCAAATGAAGGTTAATTCTTGGGAGACAGTTAACTCGTAACATCAAAAGAGAGAAATTATTGGTCCACATGCGGATGGCTTCAGGGAGTTTCGGTGATTTGAGACAACACATCCCTTAAAATGTTTTATTTGTGACAAGCTTGCGGTTAATATCTGGTAAATTAGCAGCGATGTATGACAAATGTTTGCCACATGAGCATGTTTGTGTTTTTAGGGATACCAGACTAGCTGCTCTACACATTTTTCATGAACGAGATGCAAATTAAAACCTAAAGCTAGGCCCTGCCACCCTGCTAACTTAGTCTATGCCATAGAAACACGTTTTAATTCTTTTAAGGTGGGATAAGCCACTACTATTTTTTTCTCACTATTTTTACGCTATATTAATAACCCCACGCCATCTGATCTGTAGACTTTATAAATATTCAAGCCATCTTTGTTTATATCCAGAGCAGGTTTCACTGCATGATGGGAGAAGAGCTGGCATGATGGATGGAGGCCAGCATGAGTAAACAGCCAACAGAACGGTGGTTGCTGGTCTGGCAGAAGCTGCTGGGTGCTAATCCGTCAGTCTGACCTTCTCTACCTGAACATCCAGAACAGCCATCTAAAACGGGAACTTAAAGGGATACTTCAGCCCAAAAATGAAAATTCTGTCATCATTTACTCGCACTTAGATTGTTCCAAACCTGTGAGATCGGACATTCTTCAAAATTTCTTCCTGTGTGTTCAGCAGAACAAAGAAATGTATACAGGTTTGGAACATTCTGGGACAGAATTTTCATTCTTGGGAGAAGTATCCCTTTAAAGAACACAGCAGCACAATTTGAAAGCAAACCTTTAAAAACAAATTACGATCATTTACACGCTAGTGAAAAGTATTATTTCTGAGTGTTTTATTAATGGAGTGACTGAAACGTTCTTGGTTTGTGCCTGTGGCTGCTTAATAAAATTAATTCTCTGTTTTGTGAAAAAAAGGTAGATCCAGAAATTTGGAGCTCCTGGGGCAATGTGGTTAATGTGATGTATTGCTAGAAGGCCTCATTGGAGAGTTTGTTTACACATGAACATCTGGCTGTGTTTTTGCTCCTTTACTTTTTTCCTCAAATTTTGCTTATATTTTTGGATTTTTTCTTATTCATTACAGACTCACAGCATTCTAAAGCACCATAACCAGTTTACAGTATATGACTGTGCCTACAGTAATTTCATACAATTATATCTAAAGGCAAATTTACGGTAAAATAATGTATAAAACCGCAAGTATTATACGTAAGCTGGTCCTTATTATTCAAAATCTTTAAAGGGGTCATATGGAGCAAATCACGTGTTTTTCTGTGTCTTTGGTGTGTTATAAGTTGCCCATGCATGTATTAGACACGTATAATTGCAAAAATGAAAGTGTCGGAACAAAAGATGTATTCTATCTAAAAGTGAATGCTCACCCAGACCTGCCTGAAACGACCCCGTGTGACCACACCCCCACAAATCTATGTCAGTTCGTGGTATGATTTGACTAAGACCGCCCAAATGTATACGCAAGTAAGGTGGGCGTACCTGTCAGTACAATTGCTTTGGAACCTGATGTTCCAAATATGGTAAGAGGCGTTACATTTCCGTCACACGCTTGCAGTATTCCACCAATCACTACGCACTGGTTAATTGGCCAATCATAGCTCACCTCGCTTTTCAGAGCCATGAGCTTTGTAAAAAATCTGCGCGCTTCAGTGAGGCGGGGCAAAGAGGAGATACAAACATGCACGGTTTGTGGAAAATACAGCGTTTTTGAACCTTAAATCGTGTATACACATTGCATTACATCTAAAACAAACCATAATATTCGTTTTAGCCGTGTCATATGACTCCTTTAATTCCAATAAAGCCATTGGAAAGTTTTGTGGAAGACTGTGATGTCAATCAATCCGTGCCACAAAAGAACATCTCAAAAGACATTGAAATGTCCAAATGCGCACTTTATTAAATCCTCTTTTTATTATTAATATGAATGGTACACAGACAAGAAAACCTTTGCCTTGAAACTCCCGAGCCTCTGAAAGAACCACAAAACTGCTAATTTCAAAATAATTACCTGACTCAAATGGCTTTTTAAATGACAAAACATGACATGCATGCTCATATCTGCACAGACGGTAGGAAATGGACAAGCTATTAAAAAGGAAAGGTGCTGTCCTCAATCTAACATTCAGCGTTGTGTCCACACAGAGAGAGGATTGTTTGAAGTATTAATTGAGGCTGTATAGTTCACACTGAGGGGCGGCTGACTAGCTGTCCTCCCTCATTAGCCGAGCTGACATTCCCTGATTCCAGACCCGCTGTCTGTCAGAGAAAAGAAAGAAAAAATCTCCCTGAATCACACAGCTCTCAAACAGAGGAAGATTTTGGAAAGCTTTATCCTCTGACCTCAAATCCCGGAGGACAAGCATTAGCTGTGTTATGTGTAGGGCGTAGATTTTGAGGTCGCGTGTGTGTTAGGTAGACTATTTGGAGACAAAATCTGACACAAAAAGCAGAGCGTGTGCCTTTGTCGCTTCTGAATTACGGGGTTATGTTTTGATTTAACTCTGGATGGCAAAAATAGGTCTGCTTTTGCACGCAATGGCATGACCCCATTATAAGCTATAATGCTTAAGGGCCACAACCCTTTGCCTACCATGAGCATAAAACCCCAAACCCTATGAGGTTAAAAAAAGAGCATTGCTTCATATAGGAATGCTATCATTTAAAGACCAGCCCTGCTGTCTGTCAGATTAATGTTATGTAGGATTATCTGATCTATGGTTCTGGTGTGGTGGGCAGGCATTAAACACATATAACATACATCTGAAACTGCCAGTGGAAAAATATGATAGACTAGACTGCTGTATGATTGAAAATTGAGTCCATCTAAATGTTTAAAGTGCGGAAAGAATGTTTTAACCGGGTAGCCGGGTTCCGTTTGGGCCGACATTTTAAATGATGAAACATTTTGTGGTCTCAAGCTGTCGAAACCATCACAACCATAGAGGTTCCTCTGACACCACTAGCGCTTATTTTACATGTATAACAGCATTCTTGAACGTTTTCTTACGCTTAGCCAACCACAAACCCATAAGGGAAAACCATGTTTAGAGCATGGCAAAGGATCCATCTCAAACTCAGCGCTGGTCCCAGTAACTCCGTGTGAATGAAAAAATGAACACTGGCAGATGCCTCAAGTACGCACGCCATATAGACTGAAGGCATAGAACGTAAAAAGATCATTTGATTGTTGCTTGATATCTGCTGCATTGACCCAGCCAGTGACTCTATGACTCCTATGTGTTGCAGTCAAGTTTAACACACTGGAAAGTGCAGACGTGGTGGAAATTTGTGTATGTTTTCACATATTTAACATTTGTTATAAGGCATGACCCTGACTCAGAAAACTCCCTGGTCTGTAGAGATTAGGCAGGGCTTTCTCTAGTCTACCCACTTGTCTGGAAAGAAGACAAACATTGCAGTTATGGGTTCTTCTTCTAGACTTTAATGGAACCCTAAATGTAAAAAACAGCAATAAAGCAAAGACATTTAAAAAGTCATTAGACTATAGCTTTTACAATAAAAATACATTTTGCATTTATTTTAATTGTAATTAAAACTGTCACCTTTGTCAATAAAAAACGAATAATGTGTTTTATTCCAAATATGTAGCATTGTTATATGTAAACAAACTATATTTGCAACCCATTGCTAAATAGAAATCCAGACCTCTGAACTTGTGTATTAACGCCCCACGCGTCTCAGTATGTGCAATATATAAACAATATAGCATTAGAACTTCTCCTCTTCCAGCCAGCTGTCATTGAAAGTAAGCCATATATTGATGGAGCATATATTGAAGGAGACAATATATGGTTACAATTTCCAGACTACCTGGTTGAGACATTCTGTACTATATTTGAGGATTCATTACATTTTTAAACGTGTCCATCATCCAATCCGGGGTGTCTGGAGAGACAGCTGCCAAAAGCTGCAGTTTATCCCTCAGAGTGCTTTAGCCTGAGGCTCCACTACCCATAATGCTTCTGGTAAGAACATAACATACTGTAGCAGCAATCGGTTCGGATAGAGTAAATCTTTACTGACATGATGTACATCCAGATATCTGATTGCTATATGACTGAAAAACACGGCCTGTTCGCTCAAATTGAACAATTTCATGCTTTGTCAGTTTCTGGGTGAACACATTAAATATAGTGAAATGAGGCAGTGATACTGGGAAATCAAGTTGGGTTATATTAAACGTGAACTCACAAATTAGCTCAAAATAACTCTGTATTTGCAATCCTTCCATATTCATACGACTCAATTACCAAGAGCAGTCAGTTCAGCTTAGCGCACACCTGAATACACAGTGATAAAACCCAGTCACTGGTTCAGGGACGGTTAGCTTGTCATAACACTGAGGTGATAGGAAAATAAAGACGATACTTTGTGATGGAGCTCCCTTTTGAACCACTGTTAAATCACAAAGCCATTAACCAATGAGCAGCGGGCTGTATAAAGATGACAAAAATATTTTTAAACCTTTGAAATGCTAACCATAACTGGCACTAAGGAGTTCACATGTACATTATGGTTGGTTTTTCTGCCTGGACATGACCATAGACCATTTTACATTACGGTCACTTTTATTTATTTAAGTTACACACAATATAAACACTTAAAAATGTAAAATGAAAGCCAAAACACCACTTAAGGACTGTGTTTTATACATTGCCCAATTTATTTTTAAACTGTTTAAAAATGCTGGCCATAACCAGCATGATGGAGAGCCGTCTACAGGGCTTTTAGAAGCTCTTTTAAAAAGCAGTGTCTAGGTCATCTCTCTCATTCGAGACTAAAGAGCCTTTTTAACACCATTAACGTTTCACAAAAGCACCTTGATTAGCACTTTTCCACCCTTTATTCCTCTTTACTTCATCCACTGAAAGACAGTCTTTTCATCCCTGATCGGCCCCACGCGTGGCACGCTGTTGAGAAACATCTTCAATCTAACACAGACACAACACTTAAATGAACAAACCTATTGAAGCCATATGATGGTGACTCACTGTTTGAGCTTTGGCAGCTCTGCAGGCCTTTCATGCACATTTCCATTTCCATTAAAGCAGACAATGATATCACAGTCCAATTAAGAAAGCTCAGAGAAGCGCTTGTTAAACTGTGTCCCAGTGCATCATATATGGGACCTTTCCATTAATCAGACTGCAGCGGAACTGAACTGAACCATATTTATGGTTGTAAAAGGTCATGGGTCCACACGGATGGGTAGTTTCATTAATTCTGTCAGATACACTATTACATAACCGGCAGTACATTGAGTGTGCTGGGTGTGGGTTTAACCTCAGAGATGGAAACAGAGATGTATTTCCACATGAATCTGCATGTGAAGAGCGGTCAGATGGCAGACGGATATCGAGAACATTGAAGGAGGTCAGCAATCACTTCAGGCCATATAAAGCAGCACCTGAAGTCCTGTCAAATTGGATCAGCGCAGAAGACCGCACACGCTAGAAATGTCAAAGGTCTACATATGGCCTCACATACACCTGGCCCTAACAATACAATACGACTAGGGATGTAACGGTATTGTAAATATCGAAGTATCGCGATAGCATTTTTTTCCGTTACTATCGTGGTCGCATGACGATAGATCTTCCAGGCAAAGTGTAGTTTTTTCAGCCGAATGGAGCGAGTTGAGGGAAGCGGGAACTACAATTCCCATCAACCCATGCGTGCCCATCATCCTCTGCGCTCTGCTGCCGCCCGCTACAGATCAAGTTGAGCGAAAAGGGCGGATGCCGCTAGTGGCATAGAAACGGATTTACAAATTGTTGAAGCTAGGGCTGGGCAGAATGACGGAATATTCCATTACCGCGGAATAAAATGTCAACCGTAAGAGATTTTTCTATTCCATGTATTCCGCGGAATGTAAATAAGTAGGCGTGGTTAACTCGGCGCTCTGCAAATTAGGCACTATTCTGAAAAAAACTAATGAATTAATCCACCCGTAACAAATGAACGTATCAAACATTCTTTTGACCTTCTTTCAGTCTGTAGTTTAGTGATCTGCTCCAGTCCGGCGCTTCTCTCACCCGCAGTGCTCGTGCAGGGATCTGCACCAGCGTTTAAAAAAGCTCATTCTCAACACGTATTTCATAAATCAGGTTGTTTTGAAAAGCTGTTAATAGTTTTATAAAGTTTAACTTCAGGCGAGCCAAGGTGAAACTTGCGTTGAAATGCGTGATGATGCTCGCGATCGCTTTGATGTGACGCGCTTCTACCTCCAGTTTTGGGAGACGCGTGAGGAGTCACCAGAGACTCGCAGTGCAAAAACAAGCCCGAGAATCAACAAACCTAAAGACAGAGAGTCGCAACACACTAAAAGTGCTCATCTAATAGAGAGTGAAGAGCGATAAAGACCTACAGTACAGACCCCATGAACACCAGTTTATAACAGTAGTCTACAGTACTGTACTCTCATTGTTTGTGCATATTCATACTTTATTGTTATATATGTTGTCTATCTTCCTACTGTATATGATATAGCCAGAAGATAAATATGAATAAATAATACATCTGATTATCAGAACTTAATTTGATATCTTTAGTACATTTTCATAACTTACCTACATTTTAACTATGGTGAGCATTTAAATGAACTGTAATAAATAAATTAGTTAAATCAATCTAAGAAAAATGAGGTATAAAATATAGAATTATAATGGGAGATTGTTTCATGAAATATATCGTACCGTGAAATAAAATGACTCATTCCTTGAAATAGATTTTTGGCCATTCTGCCCACCTCTAGTTGAAGCTAAAGCGAATTATAAATCGCATGTGTGGAAGCATTTCGGTTTTCTGTAACAAGAAACGAGAAAAGGTGACGGACAGACAAAAAACAATATGCAGACACTGCCAGACTGCGGTGAAGTACAATTCGGGGAATACGACTAATATGAAGAGCCATTTGTTACATCACCCCGAAAAGTTTCATGATGATATGAGGAGAAAAAAAAATAGCAGTGAGTGAAGCAGTGAATGAGGCGAGTACCTGACTGGTTGTGAGTTGTTAAAAGTTGACAAACAACTCAAACTTTTTTCATTTTAATATTTTCATGTTTCATGTTCTCAATTTTTATGTTATTAATTTTTATGCTATTACTGTTCTTTACACTTTAAAATGACCTAATCTAAAAATAATAAATGTGATCTTTGTTCAGTCATAGTTTAATAAACACTTATGCCACATTTTTCCAAGTCTTCATTTGTTTTGTTTTTTTTCCTGCACAAAATCCAATAAATATCGTACCGTAGTCTTCATATCGAGGTACTATGGTATCGTGAAATGTTGATACCGTTACATCCCTAATTACGACAACAAGTTGTAGCTTGCACAGAAGTTTTATTTGGAATATATACATAATATATATAAACAGGACATATGCTGTACTGACAAACAGTGCGTTCTTAATATGAAATTAGATTTAATTCTTTCAGACAAAAAACGGGAAATGTTGAAAATGTAAATGCTAATAAAAATTAGGGAAGCACGATAAATTATCGGCCATATCGGTATCGGCCGATAAATGGTCATTTTTAATGTTATCGGCCGATAATCAAATTTATGCCGATATATTAAAGTCGATAAATCTTACATAATTTCCTCTAGTTAAACTATTTCATCTGCACGCTGCTCGCAGTTAAAATACAGTTCAGTAATTCACTTACTGCTATTATCAAAATATTGCTGATGTAGGTACAGTATGTACGTACAGTATTTATGAATGTGTAAATTATAGAAACAAAAGCATATTGTTTGAATCAGACTGCTGTCTGAAGCTTTCTGTCTTGAGACCTGTTAGACATGTGGCTATTGAAGACATTTTTCTGGAAGAACATCTATATTTGTTTATTAAATAAAAAATATACCAGAAAAGTTTGAAGGTTAAAGAATCGTTAACTAGTGTAAAGTAGGCTTGGTACATGATTTTCAGGGGAAAAAAGAGAACTAATGGTTACCTTGTTTTCCGCTGTGAATGTTTTCAAATAAAAGCAGTTGCCCACTTTTTGCCTTTTGTTTCAGTCTTAAGGAATTTTATATTAATATTTAGATACTGTATATGGGCCAATATATCGGTTATCGGCTTCCAATGTTAAAGAATTATCGGTTATCGCATCGGCCAAAATTTACATATCGGTGCATCCCTAATAAAAATATAGCAGACACATCTGTTATACTTTCCTAACAAAGTCCACAACCTGTCTATTATGGACGGCTCCTATAATAAGGCCATTTGACCAGTGATTGAACTTCACACCTGTAGAAGCCTCCGCTAACACACCAGCAAGTGTGACACTGTCCTCTGCAGATGAATGACACCCATCCATCCCGCTGTCTAATTATTCTCCATTAATCAGTGAAGAATCAGGCCTGTCACCACTGTCACAGCCCCCTCCTCTTCTCCTCACCCCTCCATAGCACCCTGTACTTAACACCCACACTGACAGCCGGCCATGCTCTGAGCATGGCACAGGGCTTGCATTGTCATGGTAACCAGAGCAGCAAGCCAAATTTATACCTCAACACTAAAGAACTTCATATTAAAACACAATTAAAATGGAAGAATTATCATTTAGACCAGGGGTTCCCAAAGTAGGGGTCGGGACCCCCAGTGGATCGCAAGGCTGCAAGGGTGGGGTCGCAAGATGATTTCCAGAAATCATTTTTTATTATTAGGAATAGCGTATTTAATCAATAAGTGTAACAAAACATAAAAATAGTAGTTAAGTAAAAAATAAAACCATGCAAATGAAAAGCCATCAGCCTTTTGGAATTTGCTCCCCCTCGATCGTGACCCCTGAGGTGATTACGTCACATTAGCAACTGCATTAGGTCAGGTGCAGCAAGTCCATTTACAGCACCACGTTAAACATTCCCATATGTGCACACAGATTATTTTATCCGGCTTTAAGTTTAGGATGTTTTTTTGTCTAAATTTCGACCAAAGCAACGCAGGGAGGCCAGTGGAGGAGGGCGGAGAAGCGCAGCAGACAGAAAGGCCATCGTCCTCAGGTATGAAAAGAGGCCGGCGTTTGCATAAAGAGGACATCCATCAGCACCCAAATCAGTTTGATGAACTTTGACCATCTGTAGTAATAGTTCATGGTTTATGTATAACAACAAGTCAAATAATGAGTGAATAACTATGAAGTCATATTATGTTAGACTGTGTTCTTTTGTGTTGTCATTATGCGCGTGTTTGGATAGACCTAATTAGCGCATGTGCGCAGTTGCGCGCAATGTTTGTATACTTTAGCCAACTCTGAGGATAGTGGGGGCCTCGAGTCCCTGGCACTGTTATTTTGGGGGTCGCGTGTTGAAAAGTTTGGGAACCCCCGATTTAGACCAATTGGTCTTGATCAATTAGAAACAACATCTGGACAGTTAAGTCCTGCCCATTTTAGGAACCCTGTTTTCCTAATTGCCACTTACTCTGCCAACTCCTCCAAGCTCCGGTACACATCATCTTCATTCAGTGCTGTGTCCTCTGATGGAAAGGGCCTGGGGAGAGAAGAAAAAACTGTTAGCTATCACACAGCCCTCACACACACACAGAAGAAAGAATATCCATCAGTCATGTAGCGCGATTCACTCCTCAACATCCATAATTCAACAGGTGGGTTTATTTATGAGTGGTCCACCTTCTCCATGATTGACACTTGTAACAATGTGACAGATGTTTAAAAGGCACTTATCTGATTTTCCACAGAATACTGCAGACGCAGTGAAAAGCCTGAATGACACAAGCTCCTGCAGGTTGACAGGAACACCGAAACTCAAATACTTTAGCCATCTCCTCGACAGCTGCGGGTCAAACTTTGCACTCCTCTGAGAGCTGACCCGCCAGGGTTTTAAATCCAGGGCTCACGAATATTTGAGGTCCAATTAGAAAGCAGAAAGCAGGCAACTGATCAATTATTCAATTAATGGCACGCCTGTTCCTCCAGAGATCTCATCAAATCACTTAATCTCACACATCGTGTGGGGGCAAAGGTGCCGCGCAACATGCAAAAAACATGAGCCTCCGAAAATAAAGAGATTTGAAGGCAAAGCTTGTCACATTCACTTTAGCGTGTGTAGGGCACGTCTCAATGTCACAAGGTTTAATAGATCTGATTATGACTAGAAGAGGCAATTCTTAACATGGGCGAATCTGCACTTCATTTTCCACATTTTTCAGGATGGAAATGGCACAATAAGCGATTTTTATGAGGAGCCTCCTCTATAAAAAGCCTATCTGTGTTTGTGTTTTCATAGTGGCATTTAGTAGGGCAAGCATCACTATTATATCTTTGATTTTAAAACAGAGATGTAGGGTAGGCTCATTGTACTGTAACTAACCACCTAGCAACCAAATACACTTAGAATACCTTAGCAACAACCCTGGCAAAAGCACCCTTAGCACCATGGCGGCAAGTTTGGCACAGATTTTCCGATGAAAATGCAGAAATCTGGTTGACGTTTAGCCATTCTTCAAGCATAACTACACGATTTGTGTCTCTACAGAGCTGTCAAACAGCACTGCTGAGGGAGAAAAGAAAAGAGGGATAGAGAGAGCTATAGGGTATTAAAATCTGTGACCTTCAGTCATATTACTACATGCCTTTAACACATGATCTATGTAAACTGTCACTTGTTTGTTTCAGTCTCAGAAACTCACGTCCCCCTTCATTACCAATGGTGACTTGGGCCATCCTCACCCACATAATAAAAATGACAAGGTGACGAACCCCTCACACCTTAATTCTAGACTACAACACAAAAGAGACAGAGTATGGTACAGAGGGATGTATCTGACAACTAACAGAATGTCACACTTTGCTTTAGACAGCCACAGACCTTCTGGATATATGCATAAAATGTATAGAAAAATCGACACAAAGTGGTATGGTTTACCGGGTTGTGCTAGGCAGAAAACATCTTGAGGCTACTGGGTCATAAAGATTCCCTAAAATGCATGCAATGACAGGAAAAAAATTCGCCATGGCAATCTCAATTGTATCGCCACGATGGACGGTGACGGCCACATCATTCATTTTCTCATTAGGGTGCATCAGAGTCATCGTGGACAGAAAAACAACCCTCAAAAAGATGCATGATGTCTTAGGCCTGAAAGAATAAGTGTTCCTTTCACATCTGATTGCGTCTCTATGTTAAAATCTGACTCATTCTTACCAAAACAAAGCTTTGTGAAGACTGAATATTAAAGACTAGAATTCACATCAAAAGGATGTTGTGTAGCATGATGGAATAAATGAATGCTAGTAAGATAATTAGCTTCTTTGCCAGGCTTCATCAAGTAAATCACTAATGAAACATCTCCGGTTCAAAAGGACCGTTTCCCATCATCTGCAGGAGCTTTCTCATAAAACTGGGTTAAACCTGAGCACAAATGTCACGCTAATGAATCAAGTAAATTAAACACTGCTTCCACAATCTCCTGTCTGTTTTTAATTTTAAAGCAACAATAAACTAATGGTTTATACAGTATGTTCTCTTGTTACCGTATCTCAAAGGGTTTTTAATAAGCATTAGTAAGTGCTTTGAGACTTTAAATAGAAGCTATTTTGATTAGGCAGTCAATGGTCTGAAAGAAATATTTAACTGCCCATTTTAAAAAGAAATGTGTTTATGAATCATTTCACCTTTTTCTTGTACTTGTCAATATCTGCTGTTCCAAAAGTGTTGTTTTCTGCCTAATACTCATATTAGCTAAAACTGAAATATTGTATGTTCCATATTTTCAAAAATATCCATCAGTAAGGCCAAACAGAATGATTATTAGTTCAAGACAATTGTAACAAATTCATTTTTACACGAGAAGCTATATCATCTTATCTCCTTCCATTATGAGTCTCATGAGATCTGCTTCATTCAAGTTAAAATATTACATGTTAATATTCATGACGATCTTCAACATTTTCTTTGGAAAAACAAACTTAAACACATGAAACAATAAAGATCGACCTGCTGGTATAGAGTTCTCTGAAAGTCACCTCTTCTTAATAATTCCATGAGCAAAGTCCGTTTACGGAAGTCGTGCCACTCGGCGGCCATGTTTGCAACGCCTCTGGGCAGCTATTTACATCATAGCACGTCCACAGCCCTATCTACGTAAATGGGGCAAGGCATATATTTGTAAAATTGCTGGCAAAAATCCAAATTAAACAGCATATTTCCGATCAATAATTAAATATGACACGAACTGTATCATAACTTTGGTTTGTTAAGCTTAAATTTCGCTAAAAATCACCTTTTTCGAGGTCGCCTCATCTACTGCGCCTGTGCACAGGCTGGCAAGCGCCTCACGTGAGCCCCGCCCCAGAGAATCATCTTTACTGATTGACGATTGGCTCATTTTACTGGAAGGCGGGACTTCCTTCGCTAGAGCGGCCATATTGAGCATTGCATTCTCGCCATTCATTGTAACGGCTGTGGCGCATCTTGTGAATATTAATATTTTTGCCATGAGTCTGGATCAGCAACCTAAACCTACAATATATACAGATGTACACGGGCACACATGTACAAAGACATGTGCACCCAGCTCCACACAAACTCGTGATCTGTCTCTCTAGTTGAATACAACTTACCATAACAAACCTGATCATTTGAAATCACAATAAGATAAAAGCTAGCTGCAACTCTGTGATTTCAGCCTTAAATGCATCAGGCCAACACAAGCTTTAATTGGATTTGGCAGACACACCAGTCTCTTTCCAATTTCACGTGTCCAACCAAACAGTATCCCTGGGTTTTATCTCACAGAAACAGATATTTGCTCTCTATTCTAAAAGTGACGGCTCAGAAGAGCTTTGAGAATATTGAAACGTTAAGTAGTTTGTTCAATGGAGTGAGCAAAAGATGTCCAGGTGAAAAAAGCAAAACCGATTCATTTTCTAGTATGTTCCTTGAGATGTAAAACCGTACGACAAGATGATTACAAAACCAGCTCAAGCCTCATTGCAATACTAAAACAATCTATAAATCTCTACATTATTATGGACACACACACAAGAACTTCAGCAAATTCAAAAGCTTTAAAGATATCAGGTGACCAAGGCATTAGCATTTATTTCATATTTTCAACTCATGATTGGGTAAAAAAGGGACAAACCCCACCGTTGGGTTAAATTAACCCAAAAATGTTAATATTTGACAACCTTGGGTTAAAACAAACCAGGATTTTGGGCTAAAACAACCCAGCAAAAGTACATTTTTAACCCAATGGTTGGGGTTGTCCCTTTATAACCCAACTATTGGTTGAAAGTAACCCAGCATTGTTGTGCTATGGATAGATGCTTGGTAGCTACACAGTAATCCCGGTCAAAAGACCTCACCCACTATAATAAATTGCAATATTCTGACCCTCAGGGCCATTGAATTGAATCATCTGTTTCATTGACTGACAGATGAAAATCAAAAGACTGCTTGCTTGCAAAAGCAATAATAGCACACACTCTGCCTCTCTTCTTCCATCATCCTGGAGATTATAAATAGTGTTTTATACCCTCCTAATGTCTCACTCACTATTTTCTCAGAATCTTTGCAAAATCCAAGCCGAGAGTAGACAGCAATGTAGAGTAGGGCTGTATTCAAAATATCGATATGGCGATACATCGTCATGAGCTCCTCACGATGCGCGCATCGATACATCTGCCTCCGTATCGATTCTGCAGCACTTTTAAAATTAGCCAATTATTACGCAAAAATATTGTGTAACAATTATTAGTGGTATAAAGATCTGATCGGAGCCCCTCTACAGTATATTCATGTGACCCGCATGTGATCATGAAGAGCGCGCTCGCTCACCTTCTCTCTGCATCCGTGAGTGCAGTAAGTTAAACATGAAAGCGCATTCTCGTATCATTCACTTAAACGGTTGCGTTTAAGGCGAAGTGAGTGTCGTGTAGGTGCTAATTCAACACACACATGACGCAGCACTGCTTCTGCCTCATCCACTATAAAACAATTGCACGCGATTAAAAAAAATGAAACTCCCGCCGCTGGAGGGATGCAGTGACGCGCCGCTCGCTCATAATGCATGAAAAGTATTAAAGTAGTAGAGCGACAGTAAATGTGCGTGTAATAGAAAGTGAAGAGCAAAGACCGGCTTAAATCTTACAGCACCCATACATTAATATTATATCTAGAAATCTGACATCTAGAAAGAAATACGTCATCTATTTCAATTCAACCCTTTCTTATTTAATGAAATCTATTTACTCTGACTGCAGGTCAATGCAATTATTCATATTTATTCGTTAGACATATAGTCTATTTGTAAAACACATGCACACATATGATGTAGCCTAGAAACCCTGTTTTTGAAACAAGGGTCTCTGTATAAGGACTTGATCTTTTGCAACTTTATACTCATTCTCAAAGCTACTTTATGCATTGATTTGTCAGATTAACGGATAAGTAGTTATGAATGGCAGTTTTCTGCAAGTATATTTTGCTGTAAATCTGTCGTATGATAAATGTAATAAAAAAGTTATTATCGCATAATAATGTATCGCATAATAACGTATCGCATCGTGGCCTTGTATAGGGATGCACATCGTATCGTAAAGTTGTTGGCGATACACAGCCCTAATGTAGTGTAATCATCAGTAATCTGCCTGTAGTAGTTCAGAGCACCTGATCCTATGCTCATACTGGTATATGATTAGACGAGAGCCTCCATCTGATCATTCCACTGGCTCAGACTCAGAAGCTGATTCTCACAGTGAGAGATTCATAAAGTACTGCAGTTGACATGTGTACATGGGTTCAAGATGCCTGTGTATGTTTGAAGGATGTTATGTACTGTACATGGATCTAAGTGCATATTTAAAGTGTGCACTGTAACTTTATGCATGAATGGGCGTTATCCGAGTGGGTCACATCCTGTAAGAAATAAGCTAAATAAAAAAATGCATATAAATAAATCTACGTACAGTACATAGTCTGCATAAAGATGTGTAGTTATTATATTTTTAATTTTAAGATAAAAAGTCAATTTTAAAAAGACAAATATTATTACAAAATACAAAAAAGACAAAAATAGTATTACAAATGTGACAACATATCACTTTTGTAATTTCAAAATGAATTAATGTGAATATTACTTGATACTTTTGTTTCGCAATTTTTATATGAAGCTATGCTCTATATGCATTGGAAATACAACGGCATTGTTTCTGTTATGCAAAAGAGAACGAGAGAGTGGAATAAGGAGAAAGAAGGACAGCACAACAGAAAGAAAGAGCATCCTGACATTTTGCTCCCTGCAGCCCATATTACCCCCGTCGAGTCGACTGTAAGCATCTGTTTCACATCTCACACATGCGGCAAACCCCTGCAATCCCAGCACAATACATGCACAGTCCACATTCTGACCTATACAATAAAGCCACGCTACTTCTCACCACACTTCAGAAAAAAGACCTACTGCCACACGTCCAGGACAGCAGTTTCACAGTGCAGAACAATGACAGGGGGCCGCAGAGCACTGACAGACAGCAGTCTGGTTGCATTTACGATAAAACGGAGGCCGAACTGACCACGTGGACAGAAAAACATAAACCACTATCAGTAAGTGACTGCTGATGAGAACTATGATCTCAGCAGGTGACTTCCTGTTTAGAGACATCAGCTTCATAAGAGACCGTTCAGACAGACAAATATAAGATAGAAAAGATGAAATCAGAGGGAACGAATGAATGACATACACATCAACCTTCCTAGTTCCTGCTGCCCAGAGCAGGTGAAAGACCTTATTATTAAAATGATTCCTGGATATGTAAAAGCAGCGGTTTTGATCTAAAGGGGTGCATGACTTTTAATACAATCTGTAACAGTACACACATTACTCTTGAACAATAAACACTGAGTAATATTTTATCATCTGCTGGACTTTTTTGTGGTCAGGAGCTCAGATAAAGAATGTGTGATCACAATTGAAAAAAACACAGTTGCAGTAAGACAGACTGCAGATAAGTTTCTATAATGGCACTGTGTGACCAGACCTTCTATGATAGCTAATTAACAAACAGGCATTCAACCAGTCTAATGAAACCGAGGTGTGAAACTGAGGGGTCAAAGGGCAGTGAGGATGAAAATAGTGAGTGGTGAGATGCTATGCTATACTTCTTTTCTTGCCTTAGGGCACTGATGCTAAGAGCAAGTGAATCATGTTCTGCAAACACTGATTTGCATTTTGTGTGACGCATGGCTGAATTTCAAACCCATCGGGACACGGATTTCTAACCAGTTCCAAATGAATCAAAAGGGTGTGCGAGGAATGTTTTCAAACAAAAGTGAGACATTTCTCGCTCTGTGAGATGCTGGAAGAGAAAATAAAATGGAGTGCCATATTCATTCTATGCCACATAACTACAACACACCACCAAGGGCCTAAAATAAAGGGCTTTAAAAAAAATCCGGGTCAGCCCAGGATACAGGCTGTACAACTGCCCTAACCACAAAAGCGGCTTGCTGGTTCCGTTTCAAAGCTGCGACACACGCCACAGCAGCGATGAATACAAAGCCGTCTTTCATTGCGTACATGACAGGAAATTATGTGAACTCCCCAGAATAGTTTGTACGGAAGACTTACTCAATGTGCGAAATTGACTTTATTCACACTCAACGCCAGGTTCAACATGTCCCCAAATTACTTTAAACAACATTTATAAGCCATGCATTTTAGCTCCATTTCTTCCCACAAAGTCCCTGACGATAATTGAGAATTATTCTATTTTTCCACTAGAATGACTGGGTCCTGACTTGTGACAAATAAACAGGCAATATTTTGGCCATCCCTCTGCGGCAGTGTGCCCGGTGAGGACAGGAAGTGATTTAGGCAGCTCTCAGCGGGTTACGCTGTGCTGGCTAATAGCAGTCCCGTCTCGCCTCCACCCCGCTCTGGCAGTAGGCCTAATGGGTCGCTCCATCAGCTCATTACCCTGTCGGATAAAAGGTTTTATTTTCGGAGCGGAGAGAACAGACTGGGCAAATAATGAGGCAGGAAGTGATCCCAGTTGCCTGTAAAGCAGGGAGGCAGGTTTGACCCCCACTAAAACACCTGAGGGCAGCGAGACCCACACGCTTCATGGAGGCCCGGACGGAACGGGCACGCAGGTTTCGCAGATATGCTGTTGTGTGTGCCAACCACTTTTTCCTTCAAGGGCTTTGAATGGAGCCACATAAAAGATGGAAAGACATGTGTACACACCGGGACTGAAAGGAAACTTAATTAGCAAGTTTAGAGGAAGTGAATTACCTGATGCCTTTGATCTGCGCAATGCTGTGGTGGGAGATTCTGGACAGCGCAGAGATCACCTGTGAAAACAAGAGAAGATTTGAGTTAGTGACACAAAAACATAAGCAACACACTTTCAAAAGTCGAGTTTTGGACATTCCCAGATGGTTCCGAACTTCCTATTGGCTTGGTACCTACCATGCTAAATAAAAAAATCTCCTCATCAAGCAGCCCAATTTGAACATCTTCTATGTTTGTCGCACTAATACTTTAGGTTAAGAATTTTAAGTAAGTAACAGAGATGTTTTTTCGCAAGCACCATTAATAAAACATTTGCAAGCATCTTATTTATCGCCTTGTTTTACGCTTAGCCTTCGGTGCCGCAGCTTGTGCGCACACACGGATCATGCAACCCCTTTATTGAAGACATTAAGGGACATGTGGCATAAAACGCTCCGCTGAAATCACAGACGTGAAACACTTTGCACAGATCTGTGCAGCCCTCCTCTCCCCCAGCTGCATTAGTGCTGGGTTAAACGTGTGCAGTATTTACACTGATTTAACGCCAGTCATGAGTCACATGCGAGTAGGCTTATTGGTGGTCGTTCTGGAAGCTTCCAGATGGTGTGCTAGAGGGCCTCGGGAGTGTAATATAGAAAGAAGAGTCACACATTAATAGGAAAGCACGCATACACATGCATATGCAAAAGACGGTGCCGTGACGCCTCGTTACATGCTTTTGCAGGCATGTTTTCCGCCTGCCTTGCCTGCTGCCATGGTGACACTAGCTGGTCCAGAAAAAAAACGAATGCAGATGTGTGTGTAGATTCCAGAATCTGAACAAAGGTAAGATAACAGATCCATTTGTTTTATTCTTGTAATCATGAAGGTCATTCTATAGCAGAACTTCTGTACTAGAACCTCTGTCACGTGACACTTCATATACTGTAAGCCAAAATGTATACAAGTAATGTATAAACAGGTTAACACCTAATGTGCATGAGCAGAAAGCTCCAGTCAAGCCTGGAGAACCGAAAATCCAGAATCAATACTGTGAAATTAGTCTATAAATGTGCTTTTTTATCGCTTGTCTTCAATGCATCTGCTTATGTGACCAAGCATTCATGGTAAATGCAATATCACCTGCGGCGAAAATGTAAGACTTATCCATCAAAGCTGGGGCTTTTTCTCTGGATGGTATTTGATTTGCAGCGCAGCCTTTCGTTCATCAACTCCATCACTCTGGTCGCTGTCTACCTTTCTTCATCTTTCCCTCAGGTCAGGTCAAAACTCCCCATTCTTTTCTCTCATAATATAGATTTTTCTTTCATCTCAGAGCTTCAGTGTGCATGAGGAGCATCAGATCAGGGTTTGGACACAACACATATCACAAAGACACAGCGCGATCCTGTCCATCAGCTCACAATGGCACTGAGAAAGATGGGATCCTAAATTACACCCTTCGTTAATGTAATACAGCTGCGAATCTGGGTTACCAACAGTGTTTGCATCAGCTGTAAAATGTTTTACAAACACATGGCGAATCCACCTGTCTGCCAGCAGAACGTATGTGGTTTTAGATGCAGAAGAGAGGAGAGAGAGAGAGGAGAAAAAAGTAGACAAGGAAAAAGTAACAAAAATAGATGCGGAGAAACTAGAAAATCAGAGGACAAAACGAGACAAGAGGTAAAACATTTAAA